>NC_141036.1:58650000-58820000 GCF_052040795.2 Danio rerio
TTTTTAAAGTTAAAAAATGAAAATTGAAATTCAATGCGTTTTTGATTTTGTTTTTTGAATTTTAAAATTAAAATTAAAAAAAAATTCTCGTTTTTCTTTTTCAAGGTGAAAAACAGAAAAGCAAAATTCAAAAATTATTTGATTTTCATTTTTTATTTCGAATAAAAAAAAAAATCTCCAGGAAACAAAAACGAATAAAAACTTGTTTTTTTATATTACGAAACCAGATAGGCCGACCCATTTACGGTGACGCAATACTGACCTGCTAGCCTACTATTTTTTCCCACTTAATAATGTTATAAAGGTATTTTCTTGTTATAACTGGATTTTGTTAAGACACATTTTCCTTATTAACACAACATATTTCTCATATAAGAGCCGGTTTTATGCTATATATTTATTTTTTGTTAGCATGTTTTAAAAGAAACAACCTTCATTTTGACATCACATGCAAGCATTACGTTGCTTTACTGAACACTTTTCTGAAAAGAAAGTTTTAATATTGTTAAAACCATAATACTTCCACTTCCCGAAGTTTTACCACAATCATTTCAAGTGAGGGAGGCATCGATACAATTGTTCGTACGTATTTCAATAAGTCATAGTATTTTAAAATAAAAATTAACTATTAATTTTATCTGAACAGAGGCATGCTGCACAAACACCCTGATAACCATCCTGTGTCTTTTATAAATGGACTATCACTGAGCTTGCAGATGAGTTGCGTGTGTGTGTGTGTATATATATATATATATATATATATATATATATATATATATATATATATATATATATATATATATATATTTGTACGAATTAGACACTAAACTGGCAAAACGTAAAATACTTACGTTTTCTCGTGAGATCATGCTGGTTAGATCATGTTCTGCTTTACTGTGGAGACGTGCAATATTTTTTAAAATCACTCGTGCATTTTCAGTAGCCATATCTGTACTGTAAGTAAACATTTTGAGGATTATCTTTGCTTGAACTGACACGATCTAAACTTGTTTATGTGAAATAAGCTGCTGCTCCCTGGCAGGTTTGAGCTACCAGAACTGTTGCTATGACAACAACTCTCAGGTGAGTTTTGAAGAACGAAGCAATCCTGGATCGTGTCAAATCATCAATAACCAAAGCCAGCTAACTGAGTAATCCACCTACGAAGAACAGACCCTAGCATTGTTTTCTGCCTGTCCTGACAGATCTCCTGTGTTATTGGATCACACTTATGCACTTCCCCTGTTGTTTGCTCCTGCTTGACCCCTGCCTGTATGGCCAGCCTTTAAATAAAAGCTGCATTTGCAACCTTGATTACTGTTGTCACGCCCTTATCGTAATAGTTTAGCAACTGCGATAATTATAAGCTGACAAGCATCTTTCACAGGAGATAACGAGCCAGAAAATCCACGTCACCTATAAAAAGGAAAGTGGTTTCAGTGGTAGAGCAAGTTTATACAGTCTGGTGAGAGATTATAAAGGTGTTTTTGTAAACCGATGAATCACACACACACACACACACACACACACACACACACACACACACACACAGGTTTGTTTCTGTGAATTATGTGGACATTCCATAGGTTTCCATTGTTTTTATACAATGTAAACTGTATTTAGCGACCATCTCTCCTTCATTAGCATAAACAGCAGCCCTGAGTGAGAAGCAGCCATCTGTCCATTAGCCATTAGAGTGTTTGAGCTGCTGAAGATAATGTCAGCATAGACTAAGAGGATTATAGATCTGGAGTTTTCAGAGGTGGGTAGTTACGAATTACATTTGCTTCGTTACATTTTCTTGAGTAAAATTATAGGGTAACGTCGTGTACTTTTTGAGTACATTTATATATGTGAACTTTTACTCTTACCAAAGTAAATTATAAGAGAAAAATCAGTACTCTTACTTCGCTACATTTTGTGACGTTCCTCCGTTACTGTCAAATGATGATAAATATGATCTATATGTTTTGTTTTGGGGGGGGGGGGGGGGTGATGGGGGTGACCCTACCCTCAATGACAAAGGTCCAGAATTTATCCCATACATGAGCTCATTTGTCTTATTTTGACTTATTATGACCAAGCTGACTCCTATATTAATATGGCTATTTTTGTTATCCATGATTTTTCAATCAAATCAGATGAACTTTTATTAAAAAAGAGGCTAGAAAAATTGTGAAGCTCTTTTATCATTATTATGTTTTAATTTTTTATTATTCAAATAGCCAAATTATGCTATGTGATAACCAAAGCTGTTTAATGGAATAACTGATTATCGCAGAACTTATTAGTCATTCACATTGTTAATCATTAAAAATATAACATTAAACTTTATTTTTTACATAAAATCATAAAATGGTGTTTATATATATATATATATATATATATATATATATATATATATATATATATATATATATATATGTATGAAAAAGTCTTTAAGACCAAGCAGACTCCTTTATTAAAATTAACATGAAACTAATATGGCTATTTTTGCTATTTATGAATTTTCAATCTAATCAAATGTGCTTTTATTACAAGAGAGGCTAGAAAAATTGTGAAGCTCTTTTATTATAATTATGTTTTAATTTTTTATTATTCAATTTCTGTCTGTGGACGGTTGAATGTTCTGGCCAGTTTAAATGTTACGGCTACAATAGGCTACAGTTTTTAACTTAAAACTTCCAACAGATTCCTTTTATTTCTAATGATTTATGATCTAATGAATTTGCATTCGAAAAATAAGTATTTGTTATTTTTTCTTTAATATTTTAAAATAGGAGATAAAATAGGAAATGTTTTGGCACATTAAATGTGTCGTTATGATGATCATATTTTTAGCTATTCCAGCTAAAAATATTGCTTAAAATGTCACTAAAATACAGTATTTAAATCTTATACATTGTAAATGTTGTGAATAACTGCAATAAGGTCCACTTTTTAAGAAAAAGAACCATCCCTTATACCAGGCTGGCTACGGGTCTGCTATGGGATAACCAAAGCTGTTTAATGGAATAACTGATTATCCCAGTACTTACTAGTCATTCACGCTGTTAATCATTAAAAATATAACATTTAAACTTTATTTTTTACATAAAAACATAAAATGGTGTTTATGTAGTATATATATATATATATACTCATTTTATTCTAGGTGAAATAAAACAAATAACTTTCTCCAGAAGAACTAATATTATAGGAAATACTGTAAAAAAATTCCTGAATTTGTTAAACAACATTTGGGAAATATTTAAAAGAAATCTCCCCCTCTCCATAACACCATCACCACCAGCCTGAAGCGCTGACACAAGGCAGGATGGATCCATGCTTTCATGTTGTTGATGCCAAATTCTGACCCGAGCATCTGAATGTGTCAGCAGAAATGGAGACTCATCAGAGCAGGCAACGTTTCTCCAATCTTCTATTGTCCAGTTTTGGCGAGCCTGTGTGAACTGACCAGGGAAAATTGAGTTGTTGATATTAGCAATTTAACAAGTGAAGACTGAATTGTTGACATCAGGTATTATTAAGGACATTCTACGAGACATGTACATTTTCACTGTGACCTTTAAGCTTGTCCTTTTCCAAAAAAAAAATCATACAACTTAACAACTTAAACTTGCTATTTCTGAAGTTATTTTTCTACATAACAGGTTTTAGTATTAAATCTGTAGCTTCAGTTGGGCTGGGGACAAGGAAAATGACAGGGTTTGTACATTTGTAAAATGTTTTTAATAAAGAAAAACAAACAGAGGACCAAATGAATGACATACTCCTTTACAGAACAACTCAGAGAAATCAACCATCAGTCCATTTTAGACATTTGTTTGGCATGAAACACATTTTATTCATTGTATTTATGTTTTATTTCAAGAACAGATATTGAATTTCTGGTGGAATGTCCCATTAGCATGTAAACTAGTGACAATTTAATTGATATCAAGTATTCTTATCATTTTAGCTATAGTGAAAATTGAACTGCTGATATCAGGTAAGCAGCTTGCAGTAGTGTTTGTTGTCAGTAGAGGGCGTCAGTGATGCTGAGGGGGCTGGACTGGAGGTGTGTGTTTCTCCTTCACTTCATCTTCATCTCCCCAAAAGATCATCTCGTGAGCTCCTTCTACTTCTTGAGACGCTCTTCTTTACTCCTCTGCGTTATTGTTTCACAGTGAACGCTTTTTTGGCGGTTAACAGCGTTCGCGCGTTTCCGGAATTCGCGCGGTTTGCGTTCTAATCGCTTTGAAGTGGATACAATGTAGCAACCGCGAGCGAGAGATGCACAACTTCTGACACAAGCTCCGATACAATGGGGAAACTTCACTCCAAACATGGTACGACTTCCATAATCTCTGCATATTAAATGTACACTTATGTGAATTGTTTATGAGTGACTTTGAGTTATACTAATTTTGTTTTGTCTTTTTTATAAGGGCTTTGATCTAAAGATATATAATGGCATTAATAAACTCAACTTCTTTTTTTTCTTCTTTTTTTTAAGAGTGTTTAATTAGTAATATTTGTATTGGGCAACACTTTATTTTTAGGTGTCCATATTAAGCATATTAACTAAAGTAGTAAGTACTCTTAATTGGGCTATGTATAATTATATGCAAATATTTTCCCAGAGATGGGTTGCGGCTGGAAGGGCATCCGCTGCGTAAAAACTTGCTGGATAAGTTGCCGGTTCATTCCGCTGTGGCGACCCTGAATTAAGCCGACAAGAAAATGTATATGCAAATATCCCTGAACCTGACTCTAAACATATAGTAAATACATGTAAGAAATAGTTATTCAGTAGTTAAATTATTTTGCACTGTAAGAAGGACACCTTACGTGTACAATAACGTTTAACTGTATTGTAGTAACTCTTTTGTACTTGTTGTACATTCACTTGTATTTAGTGTATTTATTCACTTATAATGAAAATATTAACATATTTGTATATAACTATTTGATGATCATTTATTTAGGATATTAAGTTGACTTATTTGTATGAACTTTTGCAGCTTTTTTTATCAAAATATGAAAAAGAAATCATCAAAACTTTAAATAATTTGGTCATTTTTAATCGTTCATGATCTTGAAATGCTCATCCATTTTCATAAATGCATAAATGTTATTATGAATAATTATCAGGGGTTTGCCTTTAGCTCTAAAAGATTTATTCCCTTTAAACTTTTTATTTATTTATCATAATTTTAAAGGAATCTTTAGAATATTTTTGTAGTAATATCATCTTTCATAAATTTTGCCACACCTATAGACTCAAAAAAGATTACTGCTGCTTGTTCAAACTACCTAAAGTGTTACATTGACTTAATCGATTTGTGTTGGGACAACATGAATAAATTGTGTGGAACCCTGCATCTTTTACAGTGTATGTTCAGTGTGAACCTGACTCAAAATATATAGTAAATACATGTAATAAATAGTTATTCAGTAGTTCAATTATTTTGCACTGTAACAAGGACACCTACAATGACGTTTAACTCCGTTGTAGTAATTCATTTGTATGTTTTTATTCACTTATAATGAAAATATTAATATATTTGTATATAAATATTTAAAGATCATTTATTTAAGATATTATATTGACTGATTTGTAAGAAGTTCTGCAGCTTTTTATCAAAATAGGAAAAAGAAATCATTAAAACTATAAATAATTTGGTCATTTTTAATCATTCATACTCTTGAAATGATCATGTTCAAAAGTGCATAAATGTTACTATGAATAATTATCAGGGGGTCGCCTTTATCTCTAAAATATATAATGCATTTCATCTTTTTATTTTTTTTTATCCTAATTTTAAAGGAATTTTTTGAATATTTTTTAGTAATATCATCTTTCATAAATGTAGTCACACCTATAGACTCAAAAAAGATTACTGCTGGTTGTTCAAACTATCTATTTAAAATGAGCTGAAACACAATTCTTGTCATTTCTTTGGCCCATTTATGTGTTGTTCAGTGTGAACCTGACTCTAAACATAGTAAATACATGGAATAAATAGTTATTCAGTAGTTAAATTATTTTGCACTGTAACAAGGACACCTTACGTGTACAATAACGTTTAACTGTATTGCAGTAATTCATTTGTATGTTTTTATTCACTTGTAATGAAAATATGATTATATTTGTATATATTAATAAATACACAGAATAAATATTCAAAGATCATTTATTTAAGATATTATATTGACTGATTTGTAAAAACTTTTGCAGCTTTTTTTTTATCAAAAAATAAAATTAATGCTCTTGAAATGCTCATCCATTTTCATAAAATGCATAAATGTTATTATGAATAATTATCAGGGGTTTGCCTTTAGCTCTAAAAGATTTATTCCCTTTAAACTTTTTATTTATTTATCCTAATTTTAAAGGAATTTTTAGAATGTTTTTTGTAGTTATATTATCTTTCATAAATGTAGTCACACCTATAGACTCAAAATGATTACTACTGCTTGTTCAAACTACCAGTGGCGTAGCGCAAAATGCGGAGGCCCCCCTGCAGGGATCACCGACGGGGCCCCCAGTTGAAGGCGGGGGGGGGGGGGGGGGGGGGGGGGGGGGGGGGGTATACACATAGATATACATATATACACATATGTCTATGATCGGGAGTTTTCCTGGATGTTAGTATGCATTTTTTTTAATGATGAAAATTTTTATTTGACATCCCTTTTCTACATTGATGGATCACTTATCGCACGGGCATTCCTGACAAAAAGCTTGTGTTTGTGTGTATGGAAATGTACTATTCACTCTCCCTGTTAAATTTGATCTAATCGTGTGCTGAAATACAGCTCCTCTCCTGCTTTCACTGCTCATACTGACGGAGGGAGCGATTTGTTTGTGAATGAATCTCCGTTATGAACGACTCGTTCACTAGCCGACAATAATACAAGTTTCTGGCACCACAGTATCTCTTTGTCATATTTCTTTGGCATTGTTTGCTGATTTATTCAACAAACCTAGCATAAACCGAGTGTTTAGTGCGAGTTAGTGCTACTTTACCTTATGGTGAATGCAGTAAGTGACTATAGCTATTATCATCAATAACATTACCTGTTTAGCACAAATTTCAAAACATACAAAAACGTAAAAAACTTAATCCTATGAAATGTTCTGCCTTTGTGCTTTGTTTTCTTTGTTTTCTCGTTACTACACTCGTAGACGGCGCTTAAGTCGAGCATCTTCACGTAATAACACTGTCTTGACTAGTGCGGTTGAATGACATTTGTTCTGGGAGCACTGTACCAATGTGGCGGCACTATAGACGCATGCTCAGGGTCCCTATGCGATATCTAGTGTATATATCTATGTCACAAATTGAGGAGCAGGGAAAGGAGGCGGAGTGGCGTGACAACGCGGGGAATCCTTCACAAACTGAGGAGCGATCACAAACCGAAAGTGGCGAGAGCGTCAAAGTAGCCAGAAGTCATTCATTTTTTACGAGAACCGGCGGCGAGAAACAGCGGCGCGTCTTCATTGACGCAGTTCGGCGGCAAGCAATCAGAATGAAGTAGTCCACCGCTTGAGAGGAGTTCAGAGAACACAGACCTGTAAACTTTGGTTCCGACCACAGTTGTTCCCAAGAGTTTGATTATTGCGGTTCCTGGATTTTCAATTATTAAAAATCGCGACGACGTGGGGCCCCCTAATCACGCGGGGCCCCCCCGCGGTGCGTGCCCTGCGGGCCCGTCCGCTAAGCCACTGCAAACTACCTGTTTAAAATGAGCTGAAACACAATTCTTGTCATTTCTTTGGCCAATTTAATTCTTTTATGTTCAGTCTGTTAAATCTGTAAACCATTAACTTAAGCGTTTTGTGTTGGGGCAACATGAGGAATTGTGTTGGTCCAACTACCTGCTTAGGGGATTTGTAGTTCCCACTTTCCAGCATGTTGTGCATGCTTGGGATTGAAGTAAGAGGGGTAAATGTTGACAATAAAAGTAATCTTAGGTGTTTAAAGTTAATAAAAAGACTTGTTAGAGATTAATCTTCACATTAGTTTGAAGATTTAGAGGAGTTTGATGTAAGGCTTTGAGTTTTGAGATTACCATCTTGCAGAAGCACACATGCTTTGGGTGTTGGCAGCTTAATTAGCAAATCTGCAGTTTGCTGCTTTGCTCTGTGAGCAATAACTGTCCTGAAATGAGTTCTGAGATCAGTCTCAATCAACTGAATATGCAACTCATGGGCAGGGCCAGATGGAATCTGCGGACGTTTTTTGCTACTTTTGCTGAGAATTTTGGTAAAAATCTGCGGATTTCTGCGGAATTATTTTGGGAGTATCCAGCGGAGTATTATAACTAAAACCTTAATATATTAAATAAAAAGTAATAAATTACTGAATAAAAACTGAATAAATTCAGATTTACACATTTAGTCAAGTAAATAAACAGAATTAATAATGGGCTAAAAATCTGCGGAATTCTGCGGAAAATTGCGGAAAATCTGCGGAATTCTGCGCGCGCAGATTCCGTGTGGGCCTACTCATGGGATATGTTAATATGTCTCTTTTAGTTTATTTAGAATAACTTCAAATAAAACTAAGAGGCTTTGAAGTTTACGACACATAATAGACGTGCATAATATTATCAGAGCTTTGAGTTTAGATTAAAGAGCCCATATTATGCATGAAATAGGGTCATATCTTGGTTGTAAGGGTCTACAACAACAGTTTAATATGCATGCAAGGTCAAAAAAACACTTTCATGGTCTTATAATCTGCATTTATTTTTAGCTAATTATCCCAGCGACTCCTGTATGAATCGTCCAGTGATTCATTTCTCCCCAAACCCCTCCTTAGCGCGAAGCTAATCTGCGCTGATTGGACCGATGACAGTCTGTTGCGATTGGTCGACTGCCTTCAGTCAGAGAGTGAAAAGCCAAACAGCTAATCAGCAATATAAAAGTAATCACAGTTCATACACGCTCGATAGTGTAGGCGTGGATTTTAGCTGCCAGTGGGTCAATGTAAATACAGACTATGGACTTGAAAATTCAGACGACTAACTATTTTATTGAGCAAAAACTCCAAAAACAGTTGAGGAGATCTCCTAGCTTCTCACTCTGCTCTTTTCACAGACACACACACACATATTGCACACACACACACACGCACTAAACCCTGCTCCGGACGACAACGCGCGCGCGCACAAACACACACACCTCCGGACGACAGCGCGCGCACACGCACACACAGACACTTCTCCTCGTCCACGGAGCTCCGTTAACAAAGCAGCACGCGTCACGTTTTTAACGTGACTTTGCACGCGATAAGAGAATAGCCAGTTAACCTGATACAGTACACGCGGTTACAAGTAACAAATCACAACTAAATACATTTGCAAGCTAGAGTAAATGAGGCAACTTTAATCGCACGTACTTACACTTGAGAAATGGAGGAAGAAAAATCCATCCTGACGTCCAGCAGTAAGTTACTCTTTACTGATCCTTCCTTTAACAAACGCTGATGAAGTATTCTTTGTAGCCTGTAGTTTCCAGAAGTTTCCAGTAGTGTCCAACTGCTTGGCTATAATGCTGAGGTTTCATCTTTGGGTAGAGACTCAATATATCCATCTGCAGTGTGACTTCAATCGACCGGCATGTTTGTGTATTTGTGTTTGTGTGTGTGTCTGGGTTTCTGCGTCAGAGGGCGGGGCCTCAGGTTTGAAATCTCCCGGGTTTGCGCGTGCACGTGAATAACTTGGTTTCGTTCGTACGTCATGGCGAAACACCTAATGAATCGGTATCAAGGCGACTTGTTTAAAGCACTATGAGTCGACTCTTTTATAGATGAATCAACCGTTTTAAACACTGTACACTAACAGATTTAAGCCTTAGCTGGATACTTTACTTCACTTAGAGCTGTGTTACACACTACATGGAGGGGAATTTTCAAAAACCCATAATATGGGCTCTTTAAATAAAAATACAAATGTGTTTAAACTTTTATTTGATAAAACCATGTTGGACCAAGTGGCCACACGTTAACTCAGTAGTCAGCACTGTGGCCTCACAGCAAGAAGACCACTGGTTCAGTCCTGGCTGGATCAAATGGCATTTCAGTGTGGAGTTTGCATGTTCTCCCCGTGTTGGCGTGGGTTTCCTCCGGGTGCTCCGGTTTTCCCCACAAGTCCAAACACATGCGCTGTAGGGGAATTGATGAACTAAATTGGGTGTAGTGTATGAGTGTGTGTGAATGAGTGAGTGTGTATGGGTGTTTCCCAGTACTGGGTTACAGCCGGAAGAGCAGACTCTAAATCATCAGTCCTCATCTTGCTGGATTTATCAGCTGCTTTTGACACTGTAAACCACCAGATCCTGCTTTCTACGCTTGAGTCACTGGGCGTTGCGGGCACTGTTATTCAGTGGTCCAGATCTTACCTCTCTGACAGGTCATTCAGGGTGTTTTGGAGGGGAGAGGTGTCCAACCTACAGCATCTAAACACTGGGCTACCACAGGGCTCTGTTCTTGGGCCACTTCTCTTCTCCATCTACACATCATCTTTAGGATCAGTCATCCAGAAACATGGATTCTCCTACCACTGCTATGCTGATGATACCCAGCTATACCTCTCTTTTCATCCTGATGATCCCTCGGTTCCTGCTCGCATCTCAGCCTGCCTGTTGGATATTTCACACTGGATGAAAGATCATCATCTTCAGCTTAACCTCACGAAAACAGAAATGCTTGAAGTTTCTGCCAACCCGACTCTACACCATAACTTTTCAATCCAGATGAATGGGGCAACCATTACTGCATCCAAAATGCTGAAAAGCCTTGGAGTAACGATTGATGACCAACTAAACTTCTCTGACCACATTTCTAGAACTGCTCGATCGTGCAGATTCACACTCTACAACATCAGAAACATCCGACCCTTCCTATCTGAACATGCAGCTCAACTCCTTGTTCAAGCTCTTGTTCTCTCCAGATTGGATTATTGTAACTCTCTACTAGCCGGGCTTCCAGCTAACTCTATCAAGCCTCTTCAGCTGCTTCAGAACGCAGCAGCACGAGTGGTCTTTAATGACCCTAAACGAGCACATATCACTCCGCTGCTCATCCATTTGCACTGGCTGCCAGTTGCTGCTCGCATCAAATTCAAAGCTCTGATGTTTACAAAGTGACTTCTGGCTTTGCTCCTTCTTATCTGCTCTCACTTCTGCAGATTTATGTGCCCTCCAGAAACTTGCGTTCTGTGAATGAACGTCGCCTCGTGGTTCCATCCCAAAGAGGGAAGAAATCACTTTCGCGAACTCTCGCATTCAATCTGCCCAGTTGGTGGAATAAACTCCCTAACTGCATCAGAACAGCAGAGTCACTCGCGGTCTTCAAGAAACGACTAAAAACTCAACTATTTAGTCTCCACTTCACTTACTAATCTGCAATTGCCTCTCTGGCTCCACCGCTAACTGTACTACAAATAAATAAATAAAAATTACTAATGCTTTCCTTCTTTCCTTCTTAGACTTTACACATCTGAAACTTGCCTACAGCACTTATTCATTGTTGCTCTTAGTTGTGTAAATTGCTTCCTTGTCCTCATTTGTAAGTCGCTTTGGATAAAAGCGTCTGCTAAATGACTAAATGTAAATCCAAACTTGCTTGTTAAGTATATGTGTTGCCATGTTTTACATTTATGGCCATTTTTCACCATGCATGCTCTTAAATGCTCATACATTTTCAGAAATGCCTAAATGTTATCATGGATAATTATCAGGTTTTTGCCTTCAGTTCTAAAAGAAATACATTTTAAAAACATTTTATTCTATTTTTTGTCTTAATTTAAAGGGTTGGAAAAATAAATGTAGTCATATTATCATTTAGAAGTTTAGTCACATCTATATTAGAATAAACATTTGAACATAATTGATGTATTTTAGTAGATTAGTTGTCATTACTGTAATAACAAATGATCAAATCCTAAACTTTTTGATGGATTGTAGTATTTGCATATATTTTTAATACTAGTGTCTATAAATGAATATGTAAACAGACATTTTTGGTAATATTTTAAAATACATGTTGCATAGTGGAGAAATATGACACATTTTAATATCAGTAAAATCCAAACATCAGCTTGTGTGTTGAGTGATTTAGATATATTATGTTTCTGCATGTCCATTTTTCAGCATGCTTGCTCCTGAAATGCTCATACATTTTCGAAAAATGCATAAACGTTATTATTAATAATGCTCTGTTTTTTGTTTTTGGTTGCAGCTTGTAAACGTCGGGAAAATCCTGAGGGTAAGTTTTGCATCTGACACAGTTTTGAATCTATTTCTGTAAAAGCTAAAATGAACTCTTTCTCCATTTCGGAGCGTTTCCTAATTTCCTTTGCATTTTCACTCACTTCCAGGAGATAGTTTTGTTGTGAATGGCTTCATTGCAAAAAGAGCAGCTGAAGAAGACGAGCGATATGGCAACAATCTGAAAGATTATAAGGTAAGAAACATCTGGTTTTGTTCATTTGCTTCATATCTCAGTCCTGGTATCTGTTTTTGGATCTTTCCTAAAAAAGCCACCTGAAAATGAATGTTGAGCATTGAACATTATGCAAAACATAAAGAGTGATTTGCATGTTGGTAATGTATTCTGATATGCAGAAAGATTTTCAAAGGATGCGTGCAATTTGGGCCAAAGTGCATAAAAATACACAACGATAACTGATATTTAACAAAACTTCGATTTTGCATTGTATTATTTAAGGCATGCACGCATTTTTGGACCTTTATTTTTCCTTGGTATGTATGAGGAGATGGTTTTGTTGTGTTTTTGTGATGCATTTAGCTATAAAAGTGAAAATATGATTGGTAATTTTAAAGGAATGGATGTATATGAACATTGGTACCATCTTTTGTTTGATGTTGCATTGAGAATCTAGTTTCACTGACATGCAGTGATGAAAATATATCAGTATGTGTCATATTTTATTGCCTGTGTATACTGTATATATGGATATCCAACACAATCTCACGGCAAATCGTAACTTTTTGATTTAGGGGCTAATTCGTAAGAATTCGTACGATCTAATTCGTACAATTAGGTACGACTTGCTCATCCCCCAATGACAGTTGGGTTTAGGGGTGGGGTTAGGTGCCACGCCTCCTTTTTAAATTCGCACAATTTCGTACGACTGAACTCGTACGAATTCGTACGAATTAGCCACTAAACTGGCAAAACGTAGAATACTTACATTTTCTTGTGAGATCAGGCTGGGATATCCATGGTGTTTATTGAGTATTGATAGGTGCCAATGAACTTTGCTCTGGGAAAGAACTTTGTTCAAAAACCTTTTGCACTCTTGCACTTTTTTTTGGCCTCAGACAATGCAAGAATAAAGATTTTGGAGGTGATTTAAGCCCTGTGTAATCATGTGTGGATTTTACTTTGGATTTTCGTACTTTGTGTGGTTCTGTGCACTGGATGAAATGATTTTTAAATGTTTTACATCTCGAAGCTGCTCCTCTTCAGTGATTTTGATGATGCATAAAATTACCCATCACTAACTGTGGGTGTTTGCAGTTCATTGTATTATTCAAGGCATGCATGCATTTTGGGGCAAAAAAGTGTCTAACGCATCTTTATTTTCCTTTGGTATGAATGAGGAGTTGGTTTTGTTGTGGTTTTGGGATGCAGTTATTTATAGAAGTAAAAATATGAAAGGTGATTTATGAAAAGAATACTTATAAACATGAATAAACATCTTTCGGTACCATCTTTTTTGGTGTTGCATTGAGGATCTTGTTTCACTGAGATGGGTTATGGGTTATGATGAAATTAAATCAATATGTTATGGTGTCATACAGTATTTTAGAGCCTGTGTATTCTGTATATTAGGATGTCCATGATGGTTTTTGAGTATTGATAGGTGCCAATGAACTTTGCACTGAGGCTTTGTTTTGGAAACATTTGACACAGTTTTGGCTTCAGACAATGCCCTGTATAATCATGTGCGGATTTTACTTTGGATTTTTGTACATTGTTTGGATCTGTGCACTGGATGAAATGATTTTTAAAGTGTTGGACATCTGGTGTTGCTTCTCTTCATTGATCATTATTGATCTTAATACTTCATTATTAAAGGCATGCATGCGTTTTTGGGCCAAAAAATGTGGTTAACCAATGCAATCTCATGGCAATTCGTAACTTTTTGATTTAGTGGCTAATTCGTACAATTTAGTTCAATTTGCTCATCACCCAATGACGGTTGGGGTTAGGGGCAGTGGCGTAGCGGATGGGCCCGCAGGGCATGCACCGCGGGGGGGCGCCCGCGTAATTAGGGGGCCCCACGTTGCGATTTTTAATAATTGAAAATCCGGCAACCGCAATAATCAAACTCTTGGGAACAACTGTGGTCAGAACCAAAGTTCACAGGTCTGTGTTCTCTGAACTCCTCTCAAGCGGTGGACTACTTCATTCTGATTGCTTGCCGCCGAACCGCGTCATAGCCTGGTCATAGTTCATACCGTAAAGTTGACTTGATTTCAGACGCGCCGCGCTGTTCCTCACCGCCGGTTCTCATTGAAAATGAATGACTTCTGGCTACTTTGACGCTCTCGCCGCTTTCGGTTTGTGATTGCTCCTCAGTTTGTGAAGGCTTCTCCGCGTTGTCGCTCCACCCCGCCTTCCTTCCCCGCTCCTCAATTTGTGATCGATTGCCCACGTTGCCCCCCCCAACTGGGGGCCCCGTCAGTGATCCCTGCAGGGGGGCCTCCGCATTTTGCTATGCTTTTCTGATGTTGCATTGAAAATCTTGTTTCACTTTCATGCAGTGATGAAAATTATATGAGTATGTTATGCTGTCATATTTTATTGCCTGTGTATACTGTATATTAGGATGTCCATGGTGTTTTTGGAGTATTGATAGGTGCCAATGAACTTTGCACTGGGAAAGAGCTTTGTTCAAAAACCTTTTGACACTTTTGACACTTTTTGATGTCAGGTAATGCAAGAATAAATATATTAAAGATGATTTAAGCCCTGTGTAATTGCGTGCAGATTTCACTTTGGATTTTTGTACTTTGTTTGGATCTGGACTGGATAAAATGCTTTTTAAATGTTGGATGTCTTAGCGCTGCTCATTCTTTAGGGATTTTGATAATGCATAAAAATACCCCTCACTAACTGATCTGAACAGTTCATTGTATTCTTCAAGGCATGCATGCATTTTTGGGCTAAATATGTGGTTAATGCATGTATATTTTTCCTTGATATGAATGAGGAACTGACTTTGTTGTGTTTTTGGGATGCATTTATTTATAGAAGTAAAAATATGATTTGTGATTTATGAAACATAAACATTGGTATCATATTTTATGGTGTTGCATAGAGAATCTTGTTTTTTACTGACATGTTATAATGAAAATATATGCAAATGTTATTGCCTGTGTATTCTGTATATTAGGATCTCCATGGTGTTTTTGGAGAATTGATAGGTGCCAATGAACTTTGCACTGAGAAAGAACTTTGTTCAAAACCTTTTGCACTCTTGCACTTTTGACACTTTTTGACCTCAGATACTGCAAGAATAAAGATCTTAGAGGTGATAATTCCTGTGTAATTGATTTCACTTTGGATTTTTTGTTCATTATTTGGATCTGGACTGGATGATTTTTAAATGTTGGACCCCTGGTGCTGCTCAGCTTCAGGGATTTTGATGCATTAATAATACACAATGCATTCAGAGTCTGGAGTTTGCAGTGCTTTTCATTATTTAGAGCATGCATGCAAGGTTGGGCCAAAAATATGGACAAAATGTTGGACTAATATTCAGAATGAGGGAACATTCCCAAATTCAATCCCATAGTGTTTATCCTCATGTTGCGGTTGTAGAGTATAGGCAAGAAAAACTCTTCACCATCTCTGTGCCAAAACCCACATTCCCACACTCCAAATAATTATTTTTGCTGCTTACTCAAGCTACTTATTCAAAATGAGTTGAAGTAACACAATTCCAGATATTTTTTTAAGGAAAACTAAATTGTTTTATGTTCAATCTACTTAAATTAGTTATGTTAACTTGATGGATTTGTGTTCAATCTACTTAAATGAGTTATATTAACTTAATGGATTTGTGTTCAATCTACTTAAATTAGTTATGTTAACTTAATGGATTTGTGTAGGCTCTATATGATTTAATTGTGTGGACTCCTGCAATTGTTTTTGTGCACTATGACTGTGCGATATGAGTAAAATCTCATAATATAAGTCTGTCAGGGTTGGTGAGGGGAAATGGGGAAAAAGGAGCGAGGACTCAAGTGCAGGAAAATGGGGAATTTATTAAATAATAAACATAAAATAAAATGCAAAATTAACACACAAACAGGTGAACACAATTAACTAATAATGGGTTAACAAGGAGGGTGGGACAAGACAATAGAAGGGAGAGCGCATGACACAGAGAGACAACACAAGCCATGCGCTCACTTAACAGGACAAGAACATGCAGCCAATGAGAGAACTCATTAACCGCATGTTCATGACAATAAACACAACACTGAAGCACACAACAAAAGCACGTGACCACAATGTAAACACCGAGCCACGTGCTTTGAAAAGAGACGCAAGACACGAGCACACGATAGATAAACACCTTACCGTGCGCTCACACATAAGCAACACACATGCTTCATCTCAACGCCAACCAAAACTGAAACCAACTAGACGGAGGCGCCGAGAATAAAGCAGCGCGCTGCTGACAGAACAAACACAAACACTAGTACAAGAGCGCGTGCGTCTGAGGGACGCAGAGCGCGCGCGGCCACATCAAGCGGCAGCGCGCACACTCTGCGTACACCCACGACGGCGCGCGCGCACACAGACACAGAAACAGGACCAGACATGAGTAGTGTCAGAGCTCTGCCACCAAAACAAGAATTTACAAGACCAAAGTGGCAGAACCCTGACAAAGTCATCTTATGTCCTGATAATGCTATATATATATATATATATATTACTATTACAACTTATTAATAAAAGACCTTTTCTGTGAATTCAATTAATCAATAGTTTATATATGTTGATCACATGTAAAATGAATTCATTCTTTTTTTTTCGGCTTAGTCTGTTTATTAATCCGGGGTCACCACAGCGGAATAAACCACCAACTTATCCAGCATATGTTTCACAAAGGGTATGTCCTTCCAGCTGCAACCCAGTACTGGGAAACACCCATACACACTCATTAACGCTCATACACTTCGACCAATTCAGTTCATCAATTCCCCTATAGCACATGTGTTTGGACTGTGGGGGAAACCGGAGCACGCGGAGGGAACCCAACGCCAACACGGGGAGAACATGCAAACTCCACACAGAAATGCCAAATGACCCAGCCGGGACTCGAACCAGTCACCTTCTTGCATTGCTACCCACTGCGCCACCGTGACGGCCCAAATGAGTACACTCCATTTGACCCGTTTCTCAGTGAATATAGGTCATATTTTGTATTATAGCCGTGCATGTTTGACCCAACGTTGCTTTTCAGCAACCCAGCGTTTTTAGAGTGTGTGCGGTTCATTTTGTTTTCTTTCTCGTTTCTCAAGCAGAGTTTAGTCTCGCTCCACAGCCACACAATATTGCTCTTTTCTGACATATTTCATAAGCTGAGACCGGCTGACAGCTCTAACATGACTAATCAACAGCAAAGAGCAACATACCATAACTGTGCCAGAAACACTTCTGGGCAAACTGCGCATTTATAATGGAAGATTATATGTGAAATTAAGCAATATAGTGAATTTTAATGCACTTTTGCTTGGCTCTGCACACAGAGAAAACACTTTATTGATTCATTTTTGTGAATTGGTTCAAACTTTCCATTTCAAGGCATCAAGTCTGTCTCAGAAAGAAATTCACTGTGTAATGAGTAACGAGTCAAAACCGAGTCTGACAGCTTAGTTTGAATCATTTCATCATTCAGTCCATTTAAAAGAATCATTTCAATAATCAATATTTGATTCGCTTTGATTTATTGAAATGCAAGGAAGTCAAGTCATTGAAATGCTGTGGAATTCTCCGGAATGAATCAAACCTGATCATTTTTCTGTATCGATTCAAAATTTCAATATTAAAGAATCCATTCCTAAGTCAGTCTCTGAATCAATTGAATCAAATGGACAGAAATTGACTGGACTGAATTAGTTCAACTCTTACTGTTTAGTTTGAATCATTTATAAGTAGATTCATTCTGTTCATTTTAAAGAATCAAGTAAAGAGACTTCTCATAATTTGTTCATTGAAATAGATAGAAATGTACAATAATGAATCAAAGCAATGATTCTTTTGTTGTTGATGTTGATTTTTGATTGGTTTAATCTGTATATGTCCAAAAATCTATTTCAAAGTCCGTAGCTGAATCAATTAAATCAAATGGACAGAAATTGACTCGACTGAATCAGTTTAACTCTTACTGTTTAGTTTGAATCATTTATAAGTAGATTCATTCTGTTAATTTTAAAGAATCAAGTAAAGAGACACGTCTCAAAGATCTCAGAATTTGTTTATTGAAATAAATAGAAATGTACAATAATGAATCAAAGCAATGATTCTTTTGTTGTTGTTGTTGATTTTTGATTGGTTTAATCTGTATATGTCCAAAAATCCATTACAAAGTCCGTCTCTAAATCAATTAAATCAAATGGACAGAAATTGACTCGACTGAATCCGTTTCACTCTCACTGTTTAGTTTGAATCATTTGTGAACAGATTCATTCTGTCAATTTTAAAGAATCAAATAGAGACACGTCTTAGAAATCCTAGAATTTGTTCATCGAAATAGACAGAGATCTACAAGAATGAATTTATTTAATGATTCGTTTGTTTCTTGTTGTTGATTTTTGATTGGTTCAGTCTGTTTATGTCAAAGAATCCCTTCCAAAGTCAGTCTCTGAATCAGTCCAACTCATTAGTTTTGAATCATTTCTGTGAATGAATCAGGAGTCAAGATTTCTGAATTTGTAAATGGACACAAATGTAAAAGAATGAATCAAACTAACAGATACAACTTTTGTGTTTTTTCCCTGATTGGTCCATTTCAGACAATCAACTGAAATTTAATCTTACATCTCTGAGTTGATTCTTTGACTTGAACAGAATCGTATGTTTCTCACTGCATCAGATTATTAAATCTCTTAATTTTAAAGAATCAATTGAAAGGTAATCTGAACTGAATCAATGAAATGAACTAAAACGAACGCAAAAGAATTAAGCTTTAACAAGCTTGTTGTTTGAATCTTTTCTGAGAATCGGTTTACATTGTCATTAAAAATAAATGTAAGTTTGACTTTTGAATCAATGAAAACTCAATTGGTTCTATGATATTGAACAGAATCGTATGTTTCTTACTGCATCTTAATCTGTAATCATGTTCACTGAATCATTGAAATTAACTGAAATGAACTAAAACGAATCAGACTTTAACAGGTTAGATGTTTGAATCTTTTCTGAGAATGAATTTATATTGTCACTGTTAAAAATCGGTTCAAAACTCAATCTTACGTCTCTGAATTGACTCTGAATTGAACAGAATCATATGTTTCTCACTGCATCAGATTATTATGTCTCGTAATCTGTTCATTTCAAAGAATCAAATATAAGGTAATCTGAACTGAATCATTGAAATGAACTTAAATGAATCAAGTTTAATAAGTTTAATAAGAGTGTTTATTATATTGTCCTTGTTAAGAATCGATTCAAAACCTAATCTTGCATCTCTGAATTGATTCTTTGAATTGAACAGAATGTTTCTCACTACTTCAGATCATTAAATTTATTATTCATTCATTTTAATAAGTCAATTGAAAGACAATCTGAACTGAATCGTTCAAATTAACTGAATCAACCATTAACAGGTTATTTGTTTGAATCCGTTTTGAGAAAGTGTGTATTAAATTTCTTAATCTGTTCATTTCAAAGAGTCATTTAAAAAGTAATCTGAATTGAATCACTAAAATGAACTTGAACGAATCAAAGTAAACCAGGTTAGTTGAATATTTGTTTGGGATTTTGCTTATATTGTAGATGTTAAGAATCGATTCAAAGCTCAATCTTGCATCTCTGAATTGATTCCTTGAAATTGAACAGAATCGTATGTTTCTTGCTGCATCAGATTATTAACTCTCTTCATCTGTTCATTTCAATTGAATCATTGTAATGAGCGTAAAGGACTCAAACTTTACCTAGTTACTTGTTAAAGTTTGATTTGTTCATGTTCATTTAATTTTGTCTTTGTTAAGCATTGATTCAAACTCAATCTTACATGTCTAAATTGATTCTTTGAAATGGACAGTAGTCTCTTCTGTTTCTCACATGCAGCATCAGATTATTTGTGCATTGCATCACTTTAACTGATGTGAGTTTAACCTGCTCACTCTGAAGCCTTGTAAAAGTTGTTCTCTGCATGAAGGGGAAAGTTATTTGGGAAAATCTGAGAGCGGCCTTGAAGGGAAACCACCGGCGGCGCAGCGAACGTCATGTGTCATTAATGGGCAGGTCCAGTGTTTGATTTAATCAGACTTTTGGCTCTAATTTGTGTTTTGTCACTCGTCAAGTACCTGAAAGGCTGTTTGAAGCTGCGAGCAGGAGCGCTGGAGACTTTTACTGCCGATAAGATGCATTCAGGCTGTTTATTTAAGGAGGTTAAAGTGAAAGATGTGTGTTTGATTAAGGGGGCTTTTTAAGCTAAAGGTTTTGGTGTGGATTCGAGGACATTTCAGGTCAGAGTTTGGTCAAATTTTGGCTTGGAATGAATAACCAAAGCATGAGTCTCTTGATTAAACCAAGTGTGCGCTTTATAAAAGGACCGGTTGCCCTAAAGTTCAGACAAAAATGAAAAATTTGTGACTAT
This sequence comes from Danio rerio, assembly GCF_052040795.2. NCBI lineage: Eukaryota > Metazoa > Chordata > Actinopteri > Cypriniformes > Danionidae > Danio > Danio rerio. The sequence goes on from NC_141036.1 coordinate 58,670,863, forward strand.
TTACTCACCCTCCAAACCTTTGTGAGTTGTTTTTTGTTATTTTGAACACGAAAGAGGATACTTTGAAGAATGTTTGAAACTGGTAACCATATGCAATCAAGTTCGATGGTGGTGTCTATTACTATCTTCTTTTGTTCAATTAGAAAGAAACTGAAACATGGGCAACACTGTGGCTAGCAGTGGTTAGCACTGTGGCCTCTCAGCAAGAAGGTCACTGGTTCGAGCCCCGACTGGGCCAGATGGCATTTCTATATGGAGTTTGCATGTTCTCCCTGTGTTGGCGTGGGTTTCCTCCAGGTGCTCTGATTTCCTCAACAGTCCAAACACATGCGGTATAGGGGAGTGATGAACCAAATTGGCCGTAGTGTATGAGTGTGGTTTCCCAGTACTGGGTTGCTGCTAGGAGGGCATCAGCTGTGTAAAACATGTGCTGGGATAGTTGGTGGTTCATTCCGCTGTGGCGACCCCTGATGAATTAAGAGACTAAGCAGAAGAAAAATAAATAAATAAAGAAGATACTCTGAAGAATGTTAGAAACTGGTAGCCGCTTACATCCATAACTGGAACATGTGGAAATACTATGAAAGTTAATGGTGGGTTTGGTTGTTGCTAAAAGGGATACAGCTATGGATGGAAGTTATTAAGTTAATATGAAATGTTTATATTGTTTATAAAATTACCCAATACTTTTATTTTATTAACGTCTAATCCCAACCATCACAGTATTATTCATATTATCAGTAAAATTACTATATTATTAATGTCTACTCCTACCCCAAAGCACTGCACAGTAACATTCATTCATTTTCTTGTCGGCTTAGTCCTGTTATTAATCCAGAGTCGCCACAGCGGAATGAACCGCTAACTTTTCCAGCACGTTTTTACACAGCAGATGCCCTTCCGTCTCTGGGAAACATCCACACACACATTCAGACACACACTCATACACTGTGGACAATTTATCCTACCCAATTCACCTGTACCGCATGTCTTTGGACTGTGGGGGAAACCGGAGCACCCGGAGAAAACCCAAGCGAACGCAGGGAGAACATGCAAACTCCACACAGAAACGCCAACTGAGCCGAGGTTCGACCCAGCGACCTTCTTGCTGTGAGGCGCGTCATTAATAGTTTATACTGTGTGATTGTCACGTGCACGAGCACCGATTTGCCTGTGATTTCAGGCATTTGTCTGTGATTTCTCAAAACCTGTCAGCGAGCCAAAATCGGGGCTAAAATCACGCAGTCTGAACTCGGCATCAGTTTAAAAGCGATCATTTATTATTTCATGTATTTACAGTGACTATACTCTCAATGTAGTTCTGCATGAATCAATGAAATAACAAAAACATGTTGATTAAAATGACTTATTGAGCATAGTTTTATATTTTTGCATTGCATTTTTGTTCACAGAAAGCCTTTTCTGGCCATTATTTTGCTAATTTATCTGCAATTTCTCAAATTGCACACATTTATGTTTATAAAAACAAAAAACAAAAGCATTGCATCTGAAGAATGAGTGTGTGATTGAGCTGCTCGGTCTTATCTGATTTCTGGAAACATCATAATTAGAGTTCAGTGCTGCCAAGTTTATTCTGCAGTAAACTGAACCCTCGTTAACAGCATCTTGACGAGTTGCAGGGATAAAAGAGGCATTGTTGTGGTCTGATTGAAGGCTTGTTGGAGTTACTTCAGTCTGTTTTTAGTGCTTGTCAGTTTAACCCTCATAATGCATTCACAATCTGTGTAGTGTTTTCATAATCCTGGTCTGAAGAATAGTTACTCAGAATCTTTTTCAACATGAACCACATTGTGTCTGGTGATGAAATGTGGCAATCCAAAATACCATTACATTAAGTTAAAGAAAACATTTTTGTATTGTAGTTTCATTTCTGGCCTAATAAGTTGATGCAATAAAAGTAAAAAATAAGTTAATATTGACATTCATAGAAGCGCCATTTATATGCAATACTTGTAATGTAAATGTAATGTAATGTGTGTTTACGCCTCCTCCTAAAGTGACGAGCAATGCATTACAACATTGTCTTCCAGCCGCGCTTCATTCTCGAAATGTAGAGTTTTTCTAAATTAAAACGAGTTTTAATCGTTTAACTGATACCATTAATCGGGTACAAACGCACCCTTTCGGTTAACGTTTAATCGATTATTTTTGAGCATCCCTAGTTGCAAACAATTTACCTTAAAAAAATGTAGTAAATCCAATGAATGGTTTTCATATTAATACATGAATAATCTTTCAGTGTACCAAACCCAGAGCGTTCCTGTGAATCAATTGATTTGAATGTTTTCCATAATAATAATACATTCGTCCTGTTTTAAATGCTTTTATAAAATGTCTCTCATTAATACATTTGTCCAGATTTTAATGTCTTTCATCATGCTCGTTTGTTAAAAAGACGTGATGTACTGAACTTGATTCAACGGCTTGATTTGTCCCAAACCCGGAGCATTCCTGTGAGTTAATGGGAGCGAGGGAATGTGTCCAGCGCTGCAGGATTTGGGAGGCAGGTAGAGATTAGCGCGGGCCGGATCTGCTGCTCATTGTCAGGGATTCCTCACTTCAAAGAGCCCAGCCGGAGTCATTACAGCTCTCTGATATCAGTGGAGCCGCTGCTGCGCGGGGGGAGGGTCGGGTTCAAGGGCCCGCGTCGGCCCCTGAAACCTGGGGGAAGGGAAATCTGAGGGCCCCTGGGTTTTCTTGGACTACAGATTCACAGAGGGAGCTCTTAAATGTTCAAGAAACCCTCGAGTAATTTTTTTGAGATGTTAACAGATGTGTGTGTGTTGAGCATTAGTTAAGACAATGTTAGCACCTGTTTGCTTTAATTGTGGGGGAAACTGGATCATTTTGAGCTTTTGTCAGCTGATTTCAGCTTCCGGGTTTGAAATGATTTTTTGGGCGGATCAAAATCGGCAATGTAGCGCAAAACTACAAAGATGACGCGTCGGTTTCTCATTATTATTCATAGCTGAGTTTTCTTATCCTATGAGAAGAGCCGGCTTCTTAATTATTCATGACTGAGCGTGCTTTCTGAAGGCAAGCAGACCTGCCAGTGCCAAGCTGTGGGATCCTATGTTGATGACTGGGTGAGACCGTGTCCACAGACCCACAGCACACAGCATTTAGCCGTTCATGAAGGGTCGTATGTATTTGTTTCCATGATCCACAGGGTTTATTGCATGTTTTTCCCCGTGATGCTGTCAGGGCCGATACAGCAAACGAAGCAGTTTGTGTGCAGCAAGCATTTTTGTCTGTAGAGCAGTACGAGAATTGGAGAATGGCGGACTTTCCACTTTTTTTTCCCCAAATATATTTATTAACATTTTGTGCAGATACAATATCATATACATACGGAAATAAGAAATGTTCTGCTTTTTCACAACTAAGAACCAATAGCCCCTTTCACACAGTGATACCGGTAAATATCCGGAAAGTTTCCGGAACGACTTTACCGGTATATTGAAAAAAGCGCTGTTCACACAGGCGAGGACGTTACGGAAATTTTCCGGAAAAGAGCGTTCACACATCCATTCCAAAATACCGGTAAATTCTGACATCATTCACCACAAATGAGCTTTAAACGGCTGCGCTTGTATTTGTAAACATTTTACTAAATTACAGACTCTGTGGATGATCAATATTGTGAACAACTTTCGCAGGATCACTTTCGCATGTCGAGATGTTCATAATATTTGCGTGTGCAGGCGCTCACAGGCTGTTTCACAGGCACACGCAAAGCTTGAAGGTAAACAAACAACGGCTTATCATAAGCATCTCATTGATGATTATTTACACAGTTGGCATTAAGAAGAACATATAAACGTGATCTGACTAACTTCTAGCAGCTAAATGTGTCTGGAAAAATATTCAAAGGCTTTTATTCTCACAAAGCGCGCGGACGTAAATGCGTCTGACTGTTGTGATTGGCTAAAGCAGACGTCTCACGTCAGCACGTTCTAGACGTGCACGCGCTTATTACAGCAATCTTCCTTCTGCATTCACACAGCGCAGCATTCCGGCAAATTGCCGGTAATGTTACAACTTCTCTTTCCGGAAAATAGCCAGAACGAATTTACCGGTATTTTCAAAAAGGACCTGTTCACACATACAACCTTTCCGGAAAATTGCCGGCAAGGTCTGTATGTGTGTATGTGTGAAAGGGGCAAATGACCATCAGAAAAACAATATAGTTATAAAATAACAGAGTAAATGTAAAAAAAATAACAATTAAAAAAATAAATATGTAAACAACAACACAAAAAACTAACTACAAACGTAATAAATAAATAATAATAAAAACTGGGGATGCAACAATACAGTTAGCTCACGGTTCAATACATACCTTGGTTTTTAATACGGTTTTCGGTTCGGTTCTCACGTGGCTAGACACGTTTTTCTATAGGCAATAGGAACAGTAAGAGGTTAAGGAGAAAATAATAAAAATAATTTATTGCAATTCTTATTTTGTTTTACTTAAAAGCCATAAAAAGTGCGGTAGTTCCTAGAGTATTGTATAAATAAAATGAGCACTGAAATCTCACAGCTGCTGGTGGCCCATGTACAAACTGGGGAACACATAAAATCCTGCACTTTGAGAATAAACACACATGTGAAGGTAATAAAGATAAATTGGCCATTTCAAATAAACATATTTGTACTTCAGTAAACATAAATAAACCATCTTAATTATCTCGGTGCTGAAAAATGCGAGACTGTAGTCTGTAACGCGGATCGAGTGCTTTTATAAGATGACAGAAGCCCACATCTCCAATCACCCAAAACGGCTGCAAATCTTCAGCATTAAACACCCGCACTGCCTTTATTTTATGTGTCTCTCGGAATCAGTTGGGTTTGTTTGCTTGAAGGATTCAGTGAGGGATTGTTGCTATTGGGAGGACTTGATTACCTTCTCTGTGATCCTGCTTCAGTGATCTTGCTGGGTGATGCGCTGCAGATGTGCAGTCATGGTTATACGTGTAAATCAATGCTTGCACAGTTATTTTTTGTTCATCGTTTTTTCTTTTATTGGCGTTATACTAATCAGCAAAACCGAAATTTCATCACACCGCAGATTTTAAAGACGCTGGCGCTTCCTCGTACTGTTGCCTCAGCCTCAACGTATTTGAGATTGTCAAGAATGTACACAGTGCCCTCTAGTGGATTTCTGAAAACAAGAACTGCAAAAAAAATGTAGTCCAGGGTAGATATTTGTCAGTTTTTAACATATCTACCCTATTTACCCAGTTTTACTACTTCCCAACAGGGAAAACCAGCAACAATCAAGAATGCATGATTATGGTGTCATGGCTTTGTAATCTAAAAAGTGGAAGTCAGTGGGGCAAAAACAGCCCCCAACATAACCAAAGGGTATTAAATCTACCCAGAGTGTATTGTTGAGTCTTCATTTTCCCAAAATAAGTGTCAAAAGAAAATTTGTCAGCAAAAATCATTCCATTTGCTGAAACACAGAGAAAACTGTGACTAAATTAAGCCTCAAAGTCAGCCCAGTGTGGATGAAAACGACCCAACACAAGGGTTAACGCTCTTATAAAAGTGAAATAACAATGACGTGACTGTGACTCTCGGCTGATCAAAGATTCTCCCTAGAAATGCAGGCTTTGTTTGTGCTCTGGTTAGGGAGAGAATGAGCTGGCCGTGTGTGACGGATGGTCGCAGGTGTTGGGCTCTTACCTGTGTAAACACCTGGCCGGCGCTTCAGAGGAAAGATCAAAATGAGCATCCAGACGAGTGGCTGAAATAGCAGCGGCTGTGGATGTTGTTGGAGAGCCGGCTGGACGGACAGAAGGCTCAGTGTGTGATTTAAGCGCTCTCCATTCTTACAGAGCCTCAGTGTGCTTCAACACTGGAAACATCAACATCTGCCACACACTCGCTCACTTCAGCTTTTCAACGCCGCTTTTGTCTTGCAGCGTGTCAGGCTTGAAGTCATTAGCGTGATGCCAGAGGCCGAGTAGTGCTGTTCAGTCAGATGAAGGGGGAAAAAAGCAGGAAACTGAACTTGGGTTTGAATGGGAATGGACTGCATATATATAGTTACATAAAGTTGAGGGCAAAACTATTCATTCTTTTTCAAATAATTCTCAAGTGATATTAAATAGAGTGAGGAGTTTTTCCACAGTATTTCCTGTAACATATTTTCTTGTGGAGAAAGTTTTATTTGTTTTATTTTGGCTGGAATGAAAGCAGTTTTTAATTTTTTAAACTATTTTAATGGTCACTATTATTATCCCCCTTAAGCTATATTTGTTTTGGATTGTCTCTTATATCTGTACTTAAGCTTAAATATAATAAATTTATATATTTACTATACATATTTATATAGAAATGAAAACGTTTATATATATATATATATATATATATATATATATATATATATATATATATATATATATATATATATATATATATATATATATATATATACAATTACCGGCCACTTTATTAGGTACACATGTCCAACTTCTTGTTAACACTAATTTCTAGCCAGCCAATCACATGGCAGCAACTCAATGAATTTAAGCATGTAGACATGGTCAGGACGATCTGCTGCAGTTCAAAGTGAGCATCAGAATAGAGAAACAACAGGGATTTAAGTGACTTTGAACATGGCATGGTTGTTGGTGCCAGATGGGCTGGTCTGTGGGTGACATTTTCTTGGCACACTTTGGGCTCATTAGTACCAATTGAGCATGGTGTCAACGCCACAGCCTACCTGAGTATTGTTGCTGACCATGTCCATCCCTTTATAAGCACAGTGTCTCCATCTTCTGATGGCTACTTCCAGCAGGATAAAGCGCCATGTCATAAAGCTCAATCATCTCAGACTGGTTTCTTGAACATGACAATGAGTTCACTGTACTCAAATGGCCTCCACAGTCACCAGAGCTCAATCCAATAGAGCAGCTTTGGGATGTGGTGGAACTAAAGATTGGCATCATGGATGTGCAGCCGACAAATCTGCAGCAACTGTGTGATGCTATCATGTCAATATGAAGGAAAATCTCTGAGGAAGTTGTCTAAGGCAGTTCTGAAGTCAAAAGGGGGTCCAACATGGTACTAGTAAGGTGTACCTAATAAAGTGGCCTGTATATATATATATATATATATATATATATATATATATATATATATATATATATATTCATGTATACATACAATGAATAGTATTCAAATACAAATTTAACTGTTGATTAAAATACAACTTATTATAATAAATTATACTTAAAGATATTATAATAAAACAGAATAAAATATATAATTAAACAAAATATGTTAAGAATTATGTAGAATCGAAATTTCTTTTTTTATATATTTGATTATGATGAAGTATTATTATATCATTCTCTATAATTAATATATAAATTATGAAATGTCATAGAAATTTATATTTATATTAAGTCACAGCCTATGCAAATTAGAAATGTAAATTACAGGTTTAGTTTAATCAGAAAAGTGGCAGCAGTGGTGTACAGTAACATACGTGGATCTGTGTTGTGCTTTTTTCTGATTATAACCACAGTCAAGCTAAACTCTTGCATTATAATGATTATTTAATAATTCACTGTAACTGGGAGCATCGTGCCCTCTAGATTGATAATGGTGATGATGATGTCGTCGATGATGTCATCAATCATCACGCTGTCAGAAGATGCTGAATTTTGACATCCGTCAGTGTGCACTTGTTGGATCATCCTCTTCACTTTGAGAGGTCAGCTTCTCGCCTCAGCAGACGTGTGTGTTTTCTGCTTTTCTCCAGCAGCGGCGGTGTTTTAGTTGGACGTGTGTTCGCTGCTGTTTGCTTTGGAAAGGTCTGGATTTCTGGCCTGTTGAGGAGCGTCACATTAAATGTCGTCTTTCTCCTTCTGCTTTTCTCCTGATTTTCTCTGACTCGCGTAAACTCTGGTGCTGATGGAGCAGAACTTCACTGCCGCTTTAATAGTCCTGCTCAAAACCGCCAGCCTGATGTATTTAAGTGCTTGATGGGTTTTCTGCGATGAGGAGAAACTGAGAAATTTGATATAACTGTATTAATCATGACATAGTTGTTCATTAATTTTGTACAATAAATTATAATATACATTCATTTTCCTTCAGCTAAGTCTCTTTATTTATCAGGGGTTGCCACAGCGGAATGAACCGCCAACTTATTTAGCATATGTTTTACAGTTCATGTGTTTGGACTGTGGGGGAAACCGGAGCACCCGGAGGAAACCCACACCAACACGGGGAGAACATGCAAACTCCACGCAGAAACGCCAACTGAACCTGTAAGGTGATTGTGCTACCTATTGCGCCACCATGCTGCCCGCCGCCTCACATCATAATATACCTTTTGAATTAACTATTTAAATGTGTATGTGATATTATATATATAGAAATAAAATCTCATTAATGTGAGCAGTTAATCTGTGCAGGTTAAATCTCTGTTTTGTGCACTGGAGCAGCAGTCCTCCTCTGTTGACTCTGATTGGACGAAATATGTTTAGCCACGCCCCTCAAACTATCAGTTTGCTGCAAGCAAAAGATGAGAGTCATTTATTATGGTAAATATATCTGAAATAAATTTATGTTATATAAATAAAATTGTGTATAATAGAAATTTGTACAATTGCTTATAATTACTCTTTATTAAACAATAATATATATATATACTGATTAATTCTTTAACTAATTAATTAAAATAAGTTATACATGTTAATGCAGTTTGAAGAAACTGTTTATTTTTTATGTTTATTTTAAAATGATTATTGTTATAAATATAATAATAATAATAAATATAATAAATATAATAATAATAATAATAATAATAATAATAATAATAATTTCTGAGGAGTCAGAGTGATAAAGCCAATTATGATATGAGGATGGTTAGGAGGCCATGTGGGCAAATTTGGCCAGGATGCGGGCCTGGGATTTTTAATGACCACAGAGTGTCAGGACCTCGGTTTAACGTCTCATCTGAAAGACGGTGCTCACTGAGCAATATAGAGTCCCCATCGCTATACTAGGGCATTTGGACCCACACTGCTGGTTGGGTACCCCCTCCTGGCCTCACTAACACCACTTCTGGCAGAAACCTAGCTCTCCCACAAAAATCCTGACAAATCTGCAGCAACTGTGTGATGCTATCATGTCAATATGGAGCAGAATCCCCGTGGAATATTTCCAGTAGCTTGTTGAATCTAAACCATGAAGGATTAAGGCAGTTCCTAAGGCAAAAGGGGGACCAACCCGGTACTAATAAGGTGTACCTAATAAAGTGGCCTAATAAAGTGTATATATAATATGTATAAGAATTTATATATGTAAATATAATCAGTGTTAAATATTAATGATGAAATAGTATTTTATATATTAGTATTTATTTGTTGATTAATAAAAGTCAACAGACTGGAAATGTCTTTTATGTCTTTATTTTTTAATAGAAATATATCTATTTAAAATATATTTTTTATATATACACTGATTATATATGCAGTGTCACGATTGAGAGTAATATTCAGGTTTTTGGAGCATTTGAAGAGTTTGTGTCTCTTGACTTTGGCTTCAGACGAGGGCGAATCGGGAGCTTGATCTGTGAATGAGCAGCATGCGGCTCCAGAACAGCGGCTCTTTCAGCACACATCTGTTCCTGCTCAGGGCAGCTCTGCGCAGGCCGGCGGGGGCCGATAAGGGCCTGTTCTTCTCCAGCTTTGAGCGCTGGGGCTCCTGAAGGGTGTTGTCAGGGCCGGAGTGGGACTCATTTTCAGCCCTGGAGTTTCAAGCCAGACCGGCCCACCTCAGTTCACGACTGATTCCAATTCAGTTACTAATGGCACTATCACGTCTTTTTCAAGAAAACTGCTGCTTTAGAAATTCAAATGTTCAACAGCCCTAACAGTATTTTATGTCTTAACAATAAAATCGAAAAAAAAAAAAATTGAATTTTCATGGGAGATTCGATCACAGATCTGTGCCATTGTATTGCAATGTGCTTACCACTGGACCACATTAGCGCTATCACAGTGAGAGTAAAAAAAAACTAATGACTTGCGACCCTTAAGACACAGCACTACTTTCTTTTGATGGCTCAATCTTTTTCTCCTATTTTTAGATTTCTGATCAAGTGATGTCAGATTTATTAATGTAGTGAATCATTTGATTTTCATTGAGCAGGTGTTTTATTCATTTTATTCGAATTCTTATATTCACCAAGGTGCCGCTGTTTGGGGTCGATAGTTGCATTACATCATCATCATTAACGTTAGTTAACCTGCAGGCTGCATTTTTCTCACGGGGCTGCGAGAAAATAAATAAAAAGAGCGGCACTACGGTAAAATAATGATTAAAAAGAGTAAAGCTATGGTCAAATAAATAAATAGAAAAAAAAGTGTGACTGCTGAGAGTGCAAGCAGCTAGGGACACCGGCCCTCGCGGCCAAAAAACAGACCGGCCCACCGGGAATTCTCCCGGTCCTCCCGATTAGCCAATCCGGGCCTGGGTGTTGTTTAGGGAGCGTGAGTGTTCTGGACGAGGCTCTGACAGACTGCTTTACTTCTCTTTTTTTCTGACTCAAGGTTTTTAACACCTTCCAGTAGTTCTAGGAGTCTTTACCATCTCATTTGATTCAGTCGATGAGTCATGATTCGATTGCAAAATGATTCCTTACATTTCTTTGGCTGAGCAAATGCATCTTTACAATCTTACGTTTGAATCCGAATTTTATGATTGGATTCTATGGATGAAAGTGTTGCCGTTTATATATGTCTTTTTTATTTATTAACAAATAAAACGGCTTAGCCAAGCAAGAAATACAAAAATAGATTAACATTTTTATATATTTCATATTTTTTAGTATGGCTGAGCACCCAGTTGGGATTGATGCACATTCTTTTGTGAATATTTTTAGATTAAAGGTGCACTATGTAAGCTGACACCCTGTGGTTGAATTAGGTATTACCTTCCTGGATCAAAACAAATGCAAGCGCAGGTTGCCAGATTGACGACCAACAGGAGAGAGTCTGACGATTGAGCCGAAAGGCTGATTCAAATCGTGTTCTAAACAAAAGCTACAACATGCGATAGAAGGAATATTCGCCATAATAAAAGGAGTTTTTCTCGTAACCAACACCTCAAATTGATATATGTATTTACATTTCTGTCATGTTTCGTCTGGTGCAAACAGCCAAATTGCGTATCACTGCTTATCTCGTCATGTAGCGTGTTGTTAGGACACGGGGTTACAATGTGACCTGCTCACCTAATGTTTACCTTCGTAATATTTATATTATTTGCTAATTAATAACCTCATGTGGAACTCTGAATCTGCGCCTCATTTCAGAGTCAGCTACTGTCGCATTTCGGGTGCAGATGCACACTTTGAGAGCCTTCCTGACTGAATGAATGAAATACTCTGTTTTCTACCAAGGCAACCCGGGCTGCTGAATTATAATTGGCTAAACTGGCAATGGGCGGGTTAAAGGGACCAATACAAAGAGAGATGTTCAGCACGTAACGCACATGTTCAAAGCAGAACATCTGACTTCAGCATTGTTTTTCAGATAAATGTTCACGGAGCATGTTTCTGAAATATCTGCACACATATTATGGTGTTTTTATGCTTTAGAAGAGTCAAAAACTTACACACAGCAGCTTTAACACATTTATATTCCGCATAAACTAAATATGTAACACTGAAACGCCATTAATTAAAAGCAATTTTAAAGAAACAAACAGTTCTCATTCCATAGAGTTTGCTTATAACTTTTTAATCTTCAAAGTCTTCAAAGGAAAAAAAATGTTTATATAAACATGGAAATTTTATTAGAAATGCTTTTCATTTCAGTTCAGAGCTACAGAGAACTCTAGCTTTTAAAACAAAACAAAAAATTAATTAACTTTTTTTTTTTTTGCATTTTTTTTCTCTAAAAAACAACTTTCTTGCATTATTTTGCTCAAAATTGTGTGATAAAATGTTATTTAAAAAATTGTATTATTAAAAAATCTGCTTCTGTGTTTTTATGGAGTCTGTAGCTGATATATATGCTTGTATCTTAAAAAAAATCAGGCCTATGTCTCATATATGACTCTGTATGCAAATATTATGATGACATCATCACTGTTCAACACATTCCATCAAAACATTCATCAAATCAAATCAAATCACTTTTATTGTCACATCGTCAGCAGCACGTGTGCTATGATGAGTGAAAAGCTTAGGTGCTGGCTCCAGACAGCACAAAATACAACAGCATACTCCCAAAAAAAGAAAAACAAAATACATTGGCAGTGTTGACAGCGATATGTTCAATAATTATGTGTACCCATAGCTGTAGGCAGTTTTGCTTTAAGGATTGGTTAAAGTGCAGTGCATGCTGCATATTGATGGTGTGCAGTGATTGCTATGGAAGAGTCAGCCTGATAGTCTAAGGGAATCTGTTTGTGTTAGTAAAACTTTGCCAATAAAATAAAGAGATTAACAATCTATTCAAGACATTTGCTGGATTTGATTTGATTTATCTTTTAATGTAAAATAGGGCAAGGCAGTGGCACAGTAGGTAGTGCTGTCGCCTCACAGCAAGAAGGTCGCTGGGTCGCTGGTTCGAACCTCGGCTCAGTTGATGTTTCTGTGTGGAGTTTGCATGTTCTCACTGCCTTCGCGTGGGTTTCCTCCGGGTGCTCCGGTTTCCCCCACAGTCCAAACACATGCGGTACAGGTGAATTGGGTAGGCTAAATTGTCCGTAGTGTATGAGTGAGTGTGTGTGAATGTTCGGAATTTCCCAGAGATGGGTTGCGGCTGGAAGGGCATCCGCTGCATAAAAACTTGCTGGATAAGTTGGCGGTTCATTCCGCTGTGGCGACCCCTGATTAATAAAGGGACTAAGCCGACAAGAAAATGAATGAATGAATAATGTAAAATGATAAGTTTTGTCCTTTTAAAAATATATTTGGCCAGATTCTTCCAGAAATTTGCTAAATCATCTCCCACATTAACAGTTTGACTTTTTTATTTCTACTGTCTTTTTTATTTTTTATTTCTACTGACTTTTTGATTCCTCTGTCAATTCTTATAGTTATTTGATGTAGAAATGCTGTACACTATACTTTTATTTTATTTAATTTATTTAAATTTAATTAACTTTGTTTTTTTGTTGCTTTTTATCATTGTTGTTTTAGTTTTTTGTGTTTCATATTTTGTATTGTGTTGTATGTTTGTTCCTGACGGTTATGAAATAATTTTTTTTTTTTAAAAAGCATTCATTAATCCATTCACTTTCTTCAGCTTAGTCCCTTATTTATCAGGGGTCACCACAGCGGAATGAACCGCCAACTATTCCAGCATATGTTTTACGCAGTGCATGCCCTTCCAGCCTCAACTCAGTACTGAGAAACACCCATACACACTCAGTCAGACACACATTCATACAGCCAAGTTAGTTCATCAATTTCTCTAAAGCGCATGTGTTTAGAAACCGGAGCACCTAGAGGAAACCCATGCCAACACGGGGAGAACATGCAAACTCCATATAGAAACACCAACTGACCCAGCCGGGACTCAAACCTGCAACCTTCTTGCTGTGAGGCCACAGTGCTGACCACTGAGCCACTGTGTTTTTTAAAAAAAAAAAAAACCTGACACTATAATAATAAAAAAATGTTAATAATAGAGCTTCACAGACGTAATGATTTTAACGTTTTCAAGCATTTCTGATAGATATGCAGTGTTTTGTGTCAGAACATTTGCTCTGCGTTTGAGCTGGTTTTCTTTGGCTCTGCTCCTCCACACTTCCTCCTCTGGCTTTCATGGAAAAAGAGATTTGAGCGCTGCAGGCGTGTTTATTTATTCCAGCACATTTCTGCTGTGAAGACGCTTTGAAGGTGTTTGCTTGCGTTCCTCAGGGGTCGAGGGTTCAGGGCTGCAGACACACTGAGGGATCAGCACTGTATGATCAGATCCAGCAGCGCCGCACATATGATGTCTGATCTCCTGCAGACGCCACTGCTGCTTTTCCCACAATTGCTGCACAGTTATTTACAATGGAGTATACAGTCTGAATTATTCGCCCTACTGTGCTTTAATTTTTTTTATTTTATTTTATTTTATTTTATTTTATTTTATTTAATTTAATTTAATTTAATTTAATTTAATTTAATTTAATTTAATTTAATTTTATTTTATTTTATTTTATTTTATTTTATTTTATTTTATTTTACTTTGTTTTTTATTTGTTTTGTTTTGTTTTGTTTTGTTTTTTGTTTTATTTTATTTTGTTTTATTTTACTTTACATTGTTTTATTTTATTTGTTTTGTTTTGTTTTTTTTGTTTTTTTTATTTATTTTACTTTACTTTGTTTTATTTTATTTTATTTGTTTTGTTTTGTTTTGTTTTGTTTTTTGTTTTGATTTATTTTGTTTTATTTTACTTTACTTTGTTTTGTTTTGTTTTGTTTTATTTTACTTTGTTTTATTTTATTTTTATTTGTTTTGTTTTGTTTTGTTTTTGTTTTCTTTTATTTTGTTTTATTTTACTTTGTTTTATTTTATTTGTTTTTTATTTTGTTTTATTTTACCTTGCTTTGTTTTATTTTATTTTAATTTGTTTTGTTTTGTTTTGTTTTACTTTACTTTGTTTTATTTTATTTTAATTTGTTTTGTTTTGTTTTATTTCGTTTTATTTTACTTTACTTTGTTTTATTTTATTTTATTTTATTTTAATTTGTTTTATTTTATTTTGTTTTGTTTTATTTAAAATTATTTTGTTTTATTTATTTTATTTTATATTATTTTATTTTTTCCTAAATGATGTTGAACAGATTCAGGATTTTTTTTACAGTATTTCCTATAATATTTCTTTACAGATTTTTGCCAACCCAACAAAACAAAAAACAAAACAAAAAAACAAGTAATTTACATTTTTTACAGTGTAGATTTAGAGTTTTGTTTTGTTTTGTTTTGTTTTGTTTTGTTTTGTTTTTGTTTTATTTTATTTTGTTTTATTTTACTTTGTTTTATTTTATTTGTTTTGTTTTGTTTTGTTTTGTTCTGTTTTGTTTTTTGTTTTATTTTATTTTGTTTTATTTTACTTTACTTTGTTTTATTTGTTTTGTTTTATTTTGTTTTATTTTACTTTGCTTTGTTTTATTTTATTTTAATTTGTTTTGTTTTGTTTTGTTTTGTTTTGTTTTGTTTTGTTTTGTTTTACTTTACTTTGTTTTATTTATTTTAATTTGTTTTGTTTTGTTTTATTTAGTTTTATTTTACTTTACTTTGTTTTATTTTATTTTATTTTAATTTGTTTTATTTTATTTTGTTTTGTTTTGTTTTATTTTAAATTATTTTGTTTTATTTATTTTATTTTATATTATTTTATTTTTTCCTAAATGATATTGAACAGATTCAGGATTTTTTTTACAGTATTTCCTATAATATTTCTTTACAGATTTTTGCCAACCCAACAAAACAAAAAACAAAACAAAAAAACAAGTAATTTACATTTTTTACAGTGTAGATTTAGAGCAGCTCAAAGTTGAAAGAACTTGAAAACTCCTCAAAAGGTTGCAGCTCTTTCAGTACGCAACCACTGAAAAAAAGCAGCATTGTGTGAAGCGGCACGGCTCTGTTTCATTCTCACTGCAGTGTTTGTTCAGCGTTCAGACAGGAAGCAGAGTTTAGGGTTTAGGGTTTAGTGTGTCTGTCTGCGGGAATGAGGAAAACTGAGAAGCTTTCAGACACTATTACATAATCAAACACACTGATATGAACACAGATTGATGTGCCTGGGCAAAGAAACTGAGGCTGTTAACAAACATCTTTAATAAACCTCTATATCACATTTCCATTTAGGAATAATCTACACTGCAGGTGTTATTATAGCACCTTCCCAACTCTGGCTTATTTCAACCCAATGCATTGGGCTATATAATTTAATCCAATGCATTGGGTTATCTTGATTAAATGCTATTTTTCTCCCATTCTGGTTTTACTATTGCTACTAGTAGTTCTACTATTAATTTTATAATTATGACTGTAAATAAATAACAAACAGTTTTCAAAAAATATTGAAAATGCTTTATTTCCATTACATTTTAGTTCCAGACGCTTTTGTTAAAATAAATGAACAATCACAAACAATCAAGAAACAGAACAAAGTAGACGATTGTAAACTGTGCAAGCAGAAATCATGTGCTGATGGAGCAGAGCATGGAGCTCTGTGTGCTGTAGAGGCTGTCCAGCAGCAATACAATACAATATACAATACAGTTTAACCACATCCAAACACTTCTAGAAGATGGTCCTGGATGGTGAAACGGATATAAAAAACACGACATGAAGAGGTAATTTGCTAAAAAAAACAAAAACATTATTGCGCTAGAGCTTATATAAACTTTATAATGCAAAACCAACATTACGTATAATAATACAGCTGTTTTGTGTCAGTTAAATCAGTTGAAATTCAATTTTTAACCCAACTAGTTGAGTTATTTAATAAAAAACCAAACAAAGGTTAAAAGTAACCCAACAAAGCACCAAATATTTAACTCAACTGGTTGAGTTATTAATAGATAAACTAATAAAGTTTAAAAGTAACCCAATAAAGCACCAAATATGTTTAACTCAGCCATTGGCTTAAATAAATAACGTTTTTAGAGTGCACGCCAACACGGGGAGAACATGCAAACTCCACAAACTGCTGGCCCAGCTGGGACTCGAACCTGTGGTTCTCTTGGTGACAGTCAGGGAGATTAAGAGTGGTTTTTATACTTGGTAGGAATATTGTCGGTTTCTGTGGTGTTACCAAGTAGGCAAAATAATGGAGATACACAGAAATTGAAGGAAATTGGTTTTATTATTATTAGTAATGCATAAACCACATATACAGAACATATGACAAAAATACGGTGGCTCAGTGATTAGCACTCTCGCCTCACAGCAAGAAGGTCGCTGGTTCGAGTCCCGCAGCTAATGTTTCTGTGTGGAGTTTGTGTAATGGAGGCCAGCTAGTAAGTGCTGTGCAGGTCAACCTCACTCCTCTGACCTCTAAAGGTGCTTTAGCGACAGACGCTTGAGGCCATGGTCTTTAGCCTCCTTGTTAAGCCTGGTTTATACTTCTGCGTCAAGTGACCGGCGTAACCCACGGCGCATGCAACGTCCGTAGCTGTGCATTTATACTTCTGCGCGCTGTCTCTGTTGGTCTGCATTTACACTTCCGAAACGCTAGTTGGCAGTGAGGTGTAAATGTTCCTCTGTGTCGAGTTTCTTCACTGCTGTTTTGCTTTTCCCGAACACTTCCGGGATGTACAAGTGGCTCAAACTCGCTCATTTTGAGGCAGGAACCGGTGGACGTGCAACAACTTTAACTATGAGGTAAACACAGAACAAAACTTTCCATCCGGAGCTCATTCACGGGACTCCACACTTGCAAACAATCGCTCGCGCCATTCGCGCGGCTCTCAGTCCCGCCCAGACTCGTCAGCGCTACCAAGCCGACCAATCACAGAGCTTGCGCTACGCGTTGTTGCGACGTGTAGCTACAATTTTTGAGAGGTGCACGTCAGTGACGTCAACGGCCAAGGCGAAGGGCTATGCGTCAACGCCGTAGCATACGCCGACGTTTGACGCAGAAGTATAAATCATCCTTTAGAACAACCGAATCCCATGCGGAAGGTCGCCGGTTCGATACCAGCTCGGAGCGGGTTGGGTAGCTTAGGACCCGGTGGGGTTACATTGGTGCCAGGACCCGGATGGGAGTGAGATTTAGAAGGGTGAGTGTAAAGGAGGTCAGCTAGTGTGTGCTGTGCAGGTAAACCTCACTCCTCTGACCTCTAAAGGTGCTCTAGTGACAGACGCTAGATGCTAGGGTCTTTAGCCTCTTTGGTAGAGCTCGTAGCGGGTTGGGTGGCGTAGGACCGGCTGGGTTACATTTGCATGTTCTCCCCATGTTGGCGTTGGTTTCCCTCTGGGTGCTTCGGTTTCTTCCACAGTCCAAACACATGCGCTATAGGGGAATTGATGAACTAAATTGGCCTTAGTGTATTAGTGTGTGTGTGCGTGTGTGTATGGGTGTTTCCCAGTACTGGGTTGCAGCTGGAAGGGCATCTGCTGTGTAAAACAAATGCAGGAATAGTTGGTGGTTCATTCTGCTGTGGTGACCCCTGATGAATAAAGTGACTAAGTCGAAGGAAAATGAATGAATGAATGAAGTCTTCTGGTTCACACACACTTCACAAACAATCAAATTTTGCTTAAAAATATTCCTGATTAAAACACAGACATTCAATTAATAACAACTGCAGAACAAAATAATAAATAAATAAATAAATCCTCAAACATTCCCCTGCCAGCGCTAATGCTTGCAGAAGGAGTGAAGGTTTCTAGAGGTTTATATGGAAACATACCTTACACAGTACAAGGCAATAACCTTTGAGTCTCCTGCTGTTTGCGTTGGCCGGCGCTCAGCGAGATCAAACGCTGACTGAGATCCAGCAGACGCGGCCAAAAACAAGTCACCGCACAGGCGCTCCGGACTCAGGTATTTTGTTTCCTTCTCCTGTAAGTAAACGTCCACCGCAAACGCTCCATTTCCATCGCTTCAAACGACACCAGAGCCACCGGTGCTCACTCTACCATCTCACATCAGGCCTGTTTACACACCGTTTAGAGACTAGGCATACGATTCTGACGGTGCGATAACCCTGGGTAAAAATATCACGGTTTCACAGTATTTTGAACACTATTTTTATTTTTATTTTGGAACAGTAAACATGCCAGGTGAATAATTATTTATTTATATAATTAATTAATCGCTGACCTCTGCTGCCTTCACTAGTTTCTAAAATATGGATTTATTTTATTAAAGATTTTTTTAAAGGTATCTCACTTGTCTATAGATATAAAGTCACTGCCCTTTTCACGTCTACAGCATGTTTGGATGTTTGTAATAGATCTCGACTTTTCCATACCACGGTAAACCTTAAAACCGGTTATCATCTCATGCCTGTTATAGACGCTGTAGCGATGCTTCAAGGTTTCAGTGTGAGTTATGTAAGGGATAATGTACATCTAGCCGGTTGATCAATCATCCCTTTATTAATCAACAATCCCTTTATTAATCAGGGGTCATCACAGCGGAATGAACCGCCAACTTATCCAGCATATGTTTTACACTGCGCATGCCCTTCCAGCTGCAACCAAACACTGGGAAACACCCATACACACTCATTCACACACATACACTATGGCCAAATTAGCTTATTCAGTTCACTTGTACTTTGGACTGTGGGGGAAACCAGAGCACCCGGAGGAAACACACGCCAAAAATGCAAACTCCACACAGAAATGCTGACTGAGCCAGCCAGGGCTCAAACCAGCGACCTTTTTGCTGTGAGGTGACCGTGCTAATCACTGTGCCACCGTGACGCCCCCAAGTCGGTTGTTATCTAAGATTATTAGATGGCTGTCTGGAATACTCGAGTCTGATTGGTCAGTTGCAACATTCTCATGTCTGTTATTCCCAGATAACAACTGGGAATGAATAACACAGACTCATCTTTGAACTGGGAATCACTTTGAGTTATCAGTGAATACGTGCATTCATATAATTACATCTACATTCATATCTATTTGCTCGACTGTCACGCCACGTTTTTTCCAAGTTTTTATCAGTTTTTGACTCTTTGGCACCATCTAGTGTCTGAATAATGTGCAGGTTAGTCTGTTCCATCAGCTGTTTTCGTTTCTGTCAGCTTTGTGTTTTTGACTGTCTTCATCTTGTGACTGAATAATGCGCAGGTTAGTGTATACTCCATCAGCTGTTTTCGTTTCTTTCAGCTTTGTGTTTTTGACTGTTTGGCACCATCTAGTGTCTGAATAATGCGCAGGTTAGTGTATACTCCATCAGCTGTTTTCGTTTCTGTCAGCTTTGTGTTTTTGACTGTTTGGCACCATTTAGGGCTCTATTTTGACGGTCCATGCGCAGAGCGCAAAACGCAGGGCGCAAACGCTTTCAGGGCGTGTCAGGACGCATTTTTGCTAATTTAAGGACGGGAAATTTGCCTTGCGCCATGGCGCATGGTCTAAAAGGGTTGAGTTTATTTTCTTAATGAGTTATAGGTGTGTTTTGAGAATAAACCAATTAGAGTCTCATCTCCCATTCCCTTTAAAGGGCCATGAAACCCCCTCGTTTCAGCAGGGTGTTTTCACACCTCCACTTTGGAAAAAGTCAGAAAAGTGGGGGTGTCCAGCTCTGTTTAGGGGGGAGTGTCGGAGGAACTAAAGTGGGAGGGTGTGGGAGTGTCTATTTGGGCACGCGCGAGTTTCAGTCAAAATACACACACAGGAGAAAGAGATGGTGTTTAACCTACATGGACATCTGTAGTGGAATTATTTGCCAAATTATTAACTGGTGGACTTTAACTGCAGTTTGGCTCTGTCATTCAGGGAATTCATTCATGTCCCTCGCGACAAACGCGATATTTGATTCGAGGATCTGCTCTAAGCGTGTATTTTTCATGCAATGTTTGATACCGCACGGCGAATGACAGAAAAAAAACTCCCCATTTCCCGGAAACTTAGACGCACACGACAGGTAACGTCAGAAAGCCGCGTGTGTTATTCCGGTCACAAAATGCGGTGCTAACATGTTTGCCCTCAGTGCAATAGTTAACTTAATTCGATACGAACAAACTGAATAAACAAAGAGCACTGGTCGCTCACTTACCAAATCTGTAAGTTAGAGACAGAACAATCACCAGCAACTAGAGCCGCGTCTGAAGAGAAGACTACATCCGGAATCCGGATCTCAGCGTTTGCAGATGAGAACAGCTCTCAGGTAAACAATAATCCCCCTTAGACACGTAAGTTATTGTTGTCGCGCGTCGCGTACACTGTTAATCCACACGTGAGTCTGAGCTCTCACAGAGAGAAAATGAAAACGAAACTTAACTGCAGCAAAATTTAAAAGCAACACTTCACGCTTGTTTTGCCAACACAACGTGGCGTCTCTGCCGTCTAAACACTGTGACAGTAATGAATATTAATGAAGTTGCACAATAGAGCGCGCTGATTGGTTTGAACCAAGGCTTACTCATGCATTAATGCATCACACTGTAAGACGTAATAAGGCACACTCTGGCACAGACGCCCAGTCTGCAGGCTGGAATACAACGCTATTATGTCATGACCGTGACGCAGCTTCAAAAATTCGTTTCAAACAGGAAGTACGAATTTGCTTGAAATAACGCAAAAACAACCAATTTACACTTTTTAGTGAAATATAGGTGTCCTAATAGTGTTTTTAGCAGTGTGGGACACATATACGACTGTCAATAGCTCAAAAAATGTGTTTTGGTGTTTCGTGACCCTTTAAGAGTCAGCTGCGTCGCGCCAAGAGCACATTCGCTATTTACAGGACGCAAAGTAAGTCTAAGTGGAAAAAATGAGCATTTCACTAGCAAACAGTTAACAGAAAACTGTTAAACAGAGCATCTACTGCGTGAGAATGAGAGATAATGGAACAACTTTCGCTCTTGGATAGGGAAACCTTTACACACAGACATCAATTAGTCTATAAATAATTAATTTTGTTTGTTAAGCGCAAATATTCGTTTCAAAACTATTTCTAAATTCAGTTCTAATTTCCAGCAAACGAATAAATGAATAATAATAACAAAAATGTGCTCAAAAAGCAGTGATTTTTCATATTTATATTGGCTAGAAAATAATATGTTTTGTAATATTTTAATCCTTTATATTTATATTATAAATCTATTCTTATTATATCCTATATATATCCTTAATATTTAAAATTTTTCATATGTAAAGATATTTGCCTATTGCTCTCTTGTGTGTATTAAGCAGTGTGTAAGCGAGGCGCAACTCTGCGCTGGAGTTTAGACCGGGTTTGTTTTGGTCTAATGAAAAATCTATTATAGTTTCTCAAAATAGCAACGCGCCAGCAGTGCGCCTCAGAACGCCTTCCTTTTTAGACCAGAACACCTATGAGCGCACAAATGAGCGCATATATTTGCTATTTCAACAGCGTAGCGCAACGCCTCAAAACGCCTCAAAACGCCTCTCGCGCCAAGGTAAAACTACCAAAAGACTATTGCGCCACGCCATGCGCCACACTGCGCCGGGTGTATGATAAGGCCCTTAGTGTCTGAATAATGTGCAGGTTAATCTATATTCCATCAGCTGTTTTAGTGTCTGTCAGCTTTGTGTTTTTAACTGTCTTCATCTTGTTACTGAATAATGTGCAGGTTAGTGTATACTCCATCAGCTGTTTTACTTTCTGTCAGCTTAATGTTTTTGACTCTCTACTATACTCCCTGGTATAACCGGTATAACTGCCAACTATTCCAGCATATATTTTACGCAGCGGATGCCCTTCCAGCCACAACCCAGTATTGGAAAACACCCATACACATTCACACACACACTCAAACACTATGGCCAATATACTTTCTTCAATTCCCCTATAGCGCATGGATTTGTACTGTGGGGGAAACAGGAGCACCGAGAGAGTTCTCGCCAACACAGGGAGAACTGCCAACTGACCCAGCCGGGACTTGAACCAGTGACCTTTTTGCTGTGAGGCCACAGTGCTAACTACTGAGCCACCGTGCTGCCTGGTTTTCCAGTCACTGTAATGTAAAAATAAGTGTGCTGTGAGAACGGCCTGATATTCCTGTGACATAATGAAAGCAGAAGTGAGTGTAAGCAGGTTTTTCTCCCCGTTCTGGACCTCTCGCTCGCACATGTGTTGTAGGTATGGCTATTATTCAGGCTGTAAAACTGCACGGCCACATCTGAAAGTGTTTAGCTGTCGAAACGCCGGCGGCTTCAAAGCGCTGCAGTGGAGCGAGACTCAGTTCCTCTGGATTGTGATTCTGCAAATGAGCCTCTGTTATCCGCCGCTCTTTCTGCTTTTCTCCATCAAAAGCTGCTTCCAGATGTGAGACAATCACATCTTTAAGTCATTATCGTCCACCAGGCTGATTAGTGCTGATGCAGAGCTGTATAGGGCTGTGCTATATGACCATATATACAGTGCTCTCCCTTTTGAGAGTCAATAGTTTTATCCAGGTCTCAGTATTATAATATAGTCTAAATAGTTTTATTAAACCATTAAAACAGAGGTATCAAACGTCAGGACCGCAAACAGGTTTAATCCGGCCTGCGAGATAATTCTGTAAAGTATAAAAATGAGCTCCAACTTTTCGATAAAAGAAACTGCTGTTCCAGTTGTGTCCACAGGATGCAACAGTGCAATAGCAAACGGTTAATTTCATCCGATCCAGACGCCTGAATCAGTGTCAGTTTGACAGTGTTTTCAGAGAAAAAAACCCTGCCACACAACACTGAGGTGTTCTCACGAGGAATCGTTACTATTTCACGTTTGGTGAGTTTAGTGGCTAATTCATACCAGTTCAGTCGTATGAAAATGTAGGATTTTTTAAGAGTCCACACTTAGCTGATGATTGATTATAAAGCTTGTTTGGCATGCTGTCCTGGGAGAGAGCCCTGAGCTCATAAGATCCTCGAGCCTGGGGTTCCCTCCCATTTGCAAGGCGAGAGGAGAGCTCAGGTATTTCATATGTCCGATCCTTCCTATCTGGACATGCAGCTCAACTCCTTGTTCAAGCTCTTGTTCTCTCCAGACTGGACTATTGCAACTCTCTACTAGCCGGGCTTCCAGCTAACTCTATCAAACCTCTTCAGCTGCTTCAGAACGCAGCAGCACGAGTGATCTTTAATGAATCTAAAAGAGCACATGTCACTCCGCTGCTCATCCGTTTGCACTGGCTGCCAGTTGCTGCTCGCATCAAATTCAAAGCTTACAAAGCGACTTCTGGCTTTGCTCCTTCTTATCTGCTCTCACTTCTGCAGATTTATGTGCCCTCTAGAAACTTGCGTTCTGTGAATGAACGTCGCCTCGTGGTTCCATCCCAAAGAGGGAAGAAATCACTTTTCCGAACTCTCGCGTTCAATCTGCCCAGTTGGTGGAATGAACTCCCTAACTGCATCAAAATGGCCAACCCAAGCTCATTCTGGAAACGTAGCCCCGCGGACATTTCTGGAGACCGCGATTTACGTGGCCGAGGTATGTACGGACGCGTTTAGTTTTTTTCAAGTGAACGCTGCGGGGCGGTGTGGCGCCACTCCTCCTCTTCGCGCTCGGCAGCCGATGGCCCGCCTCCGAGGAGAGGGCTTTCCCGATGCAACCAGTTTGTCCGCTTAGCTCACAGCGTTGCGTCGGCGGAGCGGAGGTCCCAGAGGAGGAGGAGGAGCCGGCCGCGGGGATGACGACTGGGATTGAGTCTGGGGAACAGCGGTTCCAGAAATCAGGTAAGATGAAAAACAGAATCCGAAAAATAAGGGCGAGAATGTGGCGGGATCCGAAAATGCGGTCAAAATCGAAGACAAGGGCTTTTGCTTTTTTTTCTTTTTTTTTCTGGACGTCTTTTGCAAATCGTCGCTCGGGTTTAGGGAAGGAGGAGGAAGAGGAGGGCGGCCGGGGCGGCTGATCTGGCGGCTTTTCACGCGAGAACAGCGCTGGCGCGAACGGCGCGCACTCGCGAGAGGCGCCCGAGACGCGAAAAAGCGTGCACAGCGGCCTCTCGCGGATCCGCGAAAACAAAAAACGCTCGAATACGTACCTCCCGGGACGTATCTCGCGGTCCGCAGAAACGTCCGCGGGGCTACGTTTCCACAATGAGCCCGGGTTGAGAATGGCAGAGTCACTCGCTGTCTTCAAGAAACGACTAAAAACTCAACTATTTAGTCTCCACGTCCCTTCCTAAACTGCAATTGCCTCTCTGGCTCCACCACTAACTGTATTTAAAAAAAATACATAATAATAAATAATAATAATTGCATGTTTTTTCTTCTTTTTTCTTTTTTTTATATAGAGGAGCTCTGCAATTAACAACACACTGTATAACCTTCATTTACTTTTAAAGTAACATTATTTATTCATTCATTTTCTTTTCGGCTTAGTCCCTTTATTTATCAGGGGTCGCCACAGGGGAATGAACTGTCAATTTATACAGCATATGTTTTGCGCAGCAAATGCCCTTCCAGCTGCAACCCATCTTTGGGAAACATCCGTACACACTCATTCACACTCATACACTACGGACAATTCAGCCTACCCAATTCACCTGTACCGCATGTCTTTGGACTGTGGGGGAAACCGGAGCACCCAGAGGAAACCCACAATGGAACATGCAAACTCCACACAGAAACACCAACTGACCCAGCCGAGGCTCAAACCAGCGACCTTGATAGGGCCCCAAGTCTCAGCCAGGTAGAAAAAGTAATGTAAAAGTAACATAACCCATTTCTTTCCATAACAAACTACCTACATAATGCAACTAGTAACTTTTTTGGGCAGTAACTCAATATTGTGATGCATTACTTTCTAAAGTAACCTTCCCCAACACTGTCTCTATGTTTGCTATGATAACAGTGAGCTGCTGCAGTAAAGGTGTTTTCAGCAGCGAGTGTTGGCTTTTCCAGCCTCTCTGGATGTTGATATGGGTCTGACTGATCATATCTCCTCCAGAAACGTCACTGTATCTGCACATCTGAACTCTTCACCCTGCTCTCATTCCAGCGCTGCTTTCCTGTTTCTGCTCACACTTCACTCCACATCATTCCAGCCCATTGTTTTTAATGTCAGCTCCTTTGCAATGCTTTCTTATAGTGTCTGTCTGCCTGTGGCAACAATTCATGCTGGAAAGTTTTCAAGTGTGGTTTTGTTGAACTTTTCTATTATTCTATTATTTCATTTTGTGACAAACTTTTCCACTTTTGCTATTTTAGGGATGGAAAAATCCTTGCCACGGTGCATGGTCTAGCAGGGCTGTGCTTATTCTCTCAATGCGCTCTGGGTGTGTTTTGAGCATAACGTGTATTAAACCAATCCGAGTCTCATCTCTCATTCCCTTGTAGAGTCAGTTGCGTTACTCCATGGTGCATTTGCTATTTACATGGTGGACTTTGTAAGTGTAAAAACTGAATGCATAGCGAGAAAACAGTTAAACAATGCATCTGCAGCGCAAGGATAAAGAACGAGCCTCCTCC
Source organism: Danio rerio (assembly GCF_052040795.2). Lineage (NCBI taxonomy): Eukaryota > Metazoa > Chordata > Actinopteri > Cypriniformes > Danionidae > Danio > Danio rerio. The sequence continues at coordinate 58,696,971 of NC_141036.1, forward strand.
ATTCAGCCTCTTTCTCTTTACTTTACTCTTTACTCCTTTACTTTGGTGGAGTAAGGACACTATGGACACTCACTCCACTGAAGACATCCACTAGCCTACATGTTTAATTTCCTTTGTTATGCGCAAAGATTTGTTTTAAAACTATTTCTAAATTCAGCTCTAATCTCCAGAAAATAAATAAATGAACAGTAATAATGAAGTGTGCTTAAAAAACTGAGTTACATCCAAGCACACGTCCTGTTCTTATTCCCCATATGCTGATGCAGACGTCTCCAAAACCCCACAGGTGGACAAATCTAAACTTGTGTTTCTTAAAACAAATATAAATATGCAGATAATAAATAATACTGCTAATAATAATCACATTATACAGATGCAGATTGTCATGAATAAACTGAAAAAGCCCCCCAAGGTGAAGAAGGCATGGAGGTAATGTTTTTTTATATATTTATGGGGTAAATAATAATTTTTGTAACACTTTAATCCTTTAATTGTTTTCATCTGTAAAGATATTTGTGTGTTGCTGTTCATCCTGTGTGTATTCAGCAGTGTGTAAGCGTTTAGGCGCATAACTAATGTGCTCTGCGCTGGACTTTAGAGCAGCTCCAACAATGCACCCCAACACACCTCCTTTATAGACCAGCACACCCATGAGTCCACAAAGTGGCGCAAATGGATTAACTATTGAAACAATGTGGTGCAAAACGTGAAAATTACTGTTGCGCTGGTCTGAAAACAGCAACAAATCCTGCCATACACGTCTTGCACCTTACTGAGCTGGGTGTATGTTAATTTTTTTTTTTACAAATATTTAAATTTTAAATTCAGAACTATTTTTTTTTTTTGCATTATTTACAATGATGATAATTTTATTTATGATGTGCTTTTCTTAAAGATCCCCTGTTATGCATTAAAAAGGGTGATATTTCGGATATATGGGTCTCCAACAACATACTGATCTGCATGTGCAAGGTCAAAAAACACTTTCATGGTCTTATAATAAGATTTTATTTTTACCTAATTATCACAAACCCAAACCCCTCCTTAGCGCGAAGCTAATCTGCGCTAATTGGACTGATGACAGCCTGTTGCGATTGGTTGACAGCAGACAGTAAAATGCCCAGCGTGGTTTGTCAAGCCCCTGGGTCGCCAACTTAGGATCCGATCGCTGCGGACGCCCGAAACATGCTTCATAGTAAACTTACTCAACAGTGTTATTCAGACACCTTCCCCCTGAAAGCAGTGTAGCTAAACCAGCGGTCCTCCTCTGCGTGCAGCAGCCTGCCTTTGATTGACTTTGTGCCTAATAAACTGGCCTTATTTTGCACACTTCGATGGTGTATTGTCTGTCCATTACAAAATGTAGGAAGAAACTAATCCATAAGCTCTATGCTAAAGTTCCTGTCGAGCTCTGTCAAAATCTCATACATCAGTAGACTTTTCTGATCCTTCCCTTAACGAACGAATGAATCGCCCGTTGTGAGCGTGTAGATTGCTGAAGCACTCCTTTCCCTCACACTTCCAATAATATCCAGGTAAGCACAGCGTCTTCATGACTTCAGGATCTGTCTTTGCTGCTGTGTTAGTGGGCGGGGCCACATCTTTTAATCAACCCAGTCTCATTCTGAAAACGTAGTCCAGTGGACGTTTCTGGAGACCGGAAAATACATCCCGGGAGGTACGTATTTGTGCAGTTTTTGTTTTCGCGAATCCGCTAGAGGCCGCTGTGTGCGCTTTTTCGTATCTCGAACGTCTCTCGCGAGTGCTGTTCGCGCCCACGCTGTTCTCGCGTGAACCCACCAGAGGCCGCTGTCTGACCGACTGAATGATTGACTGCGCGACCAGCCAATCAACTGACCCACCCTCCTCCTTCCCTAAACCCAACCAGTTTTACCGATTGACCCGCCCGCCCGCTCACTTCCCTAAACCCAAGCAACAATTTAGAAAAGCCGTCTAGAAAAAGAAAAGCCCTCATCTGATTTTTTTCACCAGGTTTTCGGATTTCACCACGTTCTCATCCTGTTATGAACTTTATGAACTTTTAATGGTTTCTGGAACCGCTCTTCCCCGGACTCAAACCCGGTCGCCTTGGTCAACTCCTCCTCTCTGCATCTGATGTCCGCTGACACACACGATGAGCTGACCGGACAAACTGATTGCGGTGGGAAAGCCCTCCACACAGAGGTAAGCGGTCAGCCGGCAAGCGCGAAAGGGAACGGCATCACACCACCCCATAGCGTTCGCTTAAAAAAATGAAATGCAGCCATACGTACCTCCCGGGATGTATTTCGCAGTCTCCAGAAACGTCAGCGGGACTACGTTTTCAGAATGAGTCTGGGTTGGTTTTAATTTTCCTGGGTTTGTGCGTGCAACAGTTGGCCGGGGCTTATTTTTCGTAACCACGTCACGCTGAAACAACTAAAGACTCGTTATCAAGATGACTCATTCGAGCCACTGTGAGTCGACTCTTTTTTTTTTAGATGAATCAATAGTTTTAAAAACTGTCCACTTTCAAATTTAAGCCTTAGCTGGATATATTTAACTTCACTTAGAGCTGTGTTACACACTACATGGAAGTGCATTTTTAAAAACCCATAATAGGGGCTCTTTAAACTACATATACATATATATAATAAAAAAAATCAACAAAAGCCAGAATTTCAAATTGTGAACAACATTCTATCTGCTCACCATCCAAGAATATCACTTACCTGCTTCTCCTGTTGATCCATTCAAAGTGTGTTTGAATGAATTGACGAAAAGAGTTAACCATCCTTGTCTTCATTGTGTGTCTGTGAAAATTTCAGCTCAAAATACCACACTAATAATGATTTTTAACTCTCTGAAACTGGCCCTTTTAGGCTTTGATCCTTATTGAGGCGTTTTGGTGACTGTCGCTTTAAATTTAAATGAGACTGTGCTCTTTACAGAAGAGGGCGGAGCTATACATGCCTATGTCTCAGCATAGTGGCAGATTCAAAACAAGACTAACGTCCTATGCTAATGATGGGGAGATGGTCACTAGTGGGCGGGGCCTTCCCCTTCTGAATCAAATTTACATAAAAACTAAATAAGCCAAAGGTCAAAACGCAATAAGCAATAAAAACAATAAACCACCACAATTACAAGCTGCATAGATAAATGACGGTCATAAATCATAATTTTAATGCTTAACTAAAAAGATGCGTCTTAAGAAGTTTCTTAAAGCAATCCAAGGATGCGATATTCCAAAATAAATGGAGGTTATGCATTCAATAGTATAGGCGGTGTGTGTATATACAGCCTCTTCCTCATGTTCGCAGTGTTTATTCTCCTGCGGTGTGTGTTCATTGTGCTGTTAACACCAGTGTTTCTCTGGCTGCTCTCCATCCTCCGGGTCTCCTGTATGGTCAGACGCCAGCTCCTTCCTCTGCTGTATCTGTGTGTATTTGTAGTCTGACCGACCGCTGACCTCTGGCTGATGGCACTGCTCTGAGGAACTTCACGTCTCGTCTTTAAGCCTGTTCCTGCACGAGTGTCAAGAATGTCTGTGCCAGCTGTGCACTACTGTTCTGGGTTCAGTTTAGATGGCTTAGTTGGTCCAAAACCTGTGGTTCGACATAAGAGCAAACTAATAAATACCTATTTTTAAAAAAAGTAATGGTGGCAGTTTATACTAAGGGGACTTAAAGGGCCATGAAACCCCCTTGTATCAGCAGGGTGTTTTCACACCTCTACTTTGGAAAAAGTCAGAAAAGTGGGCGTGTCCAGCTCTGTTTAGGGGGGAGTGTCGGAGGAACTAAAGTGGGAGGGTGTGGGAGTGTCTATTTGGGCACGCGCGAGTTTCAGAGTCAAAATACACACACACACACACACACACACACACACACACACACACAGGAGAAAGTGATGGTGTTTAACCTACATGGACATCTGTAGTCGAATTATTTGCCAAATTATTAAATGGTGGACTTTAACTGCAGTTTGGCTCTTTCATTCAGGGAATTCATTCATGTCCCTCGCGACAAACGAGATATTTGATTCGAGGAACTGCTCTAAGCGTGTATTTTTCATGCAATGTTTGATACCGCACGGTGAATGAAAGAAAAAAACCCTCAGCATTTCCCGGAAACTTAGATGCACACGGCAGGTAGCGTCAGAAAGTGTGTTATTCCGGTCACTAAATGCGGCGAAAATCCTACACGAGGTTAAAGTTTGGTTGTGGTGCTAACATGTTTACACTCGGTGCAATAGTTAACTTAGTTTGATACGAACAAACTGAATAAACAAAGAGCACTGGTCGCTCACTTACCAAATCTGTAGAGACAGGACAATCACCAGCAACTAGAGCCGCGTCTTTATGAAGAGGAGACTACAAGCGAATCCGGATCTCAGCGTTTGCAGATGAGAACAGCTCTCAGGTAAACAATAATCCTCCTTAGACACGTAAGTTATTGTTGTCGAGCGTCGCATACACTGTTAATCCACACCCCATATAGCAAAATTTCTGGCTCTGGCCCACACAATCAGGTTTTGCTTGGCCCACATGCCGCAGTGAATTACGGTACATGACTGGACCAAATCTGGCTTCCAGACAAGGGCCAAACACAGACCATATCTGGGCCCCCCCCCCGGGTCACTTTCTATTAGATGTTGGTGTTTTAGGTAGAGCATTGTGTTTAGTGTTTTATCCAATTTATCCAAGGCTGAGAAACAGCTTCTGGTTTTGGAGATTTGGGGTGTAGTGTTGCATTTTCAGTATCGTGAAAAGATTTTGTGTGTAAGCAGTTAGAAAAAATGTAATTAGGTTGTATTTATTTGTATCTATAAGTAGTATAAGCAATATAAAGTAGGACCAGAAGGATTAATGTGGATTGTCTGTCGTTCAGAGAATCAAACGAGCTCTTCAACCGCTCTGATGAGCTGCTCAAACACAGATAACACTTCAGTGACGAGTGGATACGGGTCAGGCATTTAAAAACACCTGTAATCTGTGCTGGAATCACACGCCGCATGCTTGGCGTTTACACTGACATGTTGACGTTCAGGAGATGCTTTTATCCAAAGCCACTTACAAATAAGGAAGCTTTAGTGTGGGATACGTCTGCATAGGCTTGTCATGATATCTATTTCGTGTCGTACGATATGTTGCACCAAAATACATTGCGGGAAATGATGATGTTATGATTTTAAGAGTATTTTATGCCACTCATCATTATATAATGGCAGAATGACAATATAATATCATCACAATGCAAGTGCAACCTTCCAGAGAACACATCATATTTCATTCTTAAGAATGTTCCATTTAATTATAGTCATTTGAACAGTTTAATAATCAGTCATTGGAGTCAGAATGTGAAAGCGCATACACTGAAACAAATTATTCATAGATGATTGCTTGGATTTTAAAAAAATTTTTACGTTAAGTGGTTGTAAACAATTTATTTGGGCTCAATTTAAACAAGCAAATTAAGTTGAACATTATTACATTTAATTTGTTTGTTTAAATTCAACACAAATAAATTGTTTGCAACAGTTCTGCATGCAGCACTTTTTTCAGTGTATCCTAAATACATAATGATAAATGTTAACAAAGAGATAAAGATAAAGAGTAACAGAGGCTGCGATATCTGCTGGCAGGTCAATTTTCAGTCATCAGACACCAACATGAGAATATACTGTAGTCATTTATTGTAAATACGACAGTGCGTTTTAGCCATACTGACACTAACAGCTTCAATAGAGATAGAGATAGAGATGTTGCACTAAAACATTGAAATTGGAAAAAGATAATCTGGGCGATGCAGATGCTTCACAGCATGAAGGTCACTGGGTCGCTGGTTCGAGCCTCGGCTCAGTTGGCGTTTCTGTGTGGAGTTTGCATGTTCTCCCTGCGTTCACGTGGGTTTTCTCCGGGTGCTCCGGTTTCCCCCACAGTCCAAAGACATGTAGTACAGGTGAATTGGGTAGGCTAAATTGTCCGTAAGTTGGCGGTTCATTCTGCTGTGGCGACCCCGGATTAATAAAGGGACTAAGCCGACAAGAAAATGAATGAAAGAATGAATGAATAATCTATCTATGATATAATCATACTACGGCTGTTGTGATATTTCTCTCTCGTCTCCCAGAATTAGTGATTTTCAGATTTCAGCTGTAGTTTCACCTAACAGCACCTACTGGAGAGGCGGGGCTAAACATAGTAAAGGCCTTAAAGACCAGGCTGGAAATGGTTGGAAACCAGCCTGGAAGTGGCCAAAACCCTTCCAAAACCAGGCTGGTCAACCAGCTAAAACCAGCCAACCAGCTTGGGCTGGTTGAAGCTGTTTTTTTCAGCAAGGTTTTGAAAAAATTATGTTTCAATTACAAGCTAATAACCCTTTCATTATCTATAAAATGAAACTACTGAACCTAATCATTGGAGCCTGATAAAAAATGCTCATTTACAAAAAAAAGGAAAAAAAGGCAGATGGATTTAAAGGGTTTTACATCTGAACTCTTTCTGCTAACAACAAATATTAATTATTGTTGTGCAGCATCACAAAATGAGTATCCTCAGCTTTATCCCATATAGACTTTGTAGAAAGGTTCTTTGTTGTGGGGAGAAGAAGACAGGGTCGGCGAAGGGTAAGTGACAACTTTATTTTATTTTAAGTGTTTCAAGCGCACAAAGCTCAAATGTGCGTGTAGTCGCTCAGCTCTCTCTCTCGCTCCCTTAAGAAGGTGTCTCTCCGGCCCATGACTAGAGAAAACAGTTGTTATTAATTATTTCTGATTGGGCCACTGACCAGCCGCAGGTGTCTCCACTCACTCTCCCCTCTTTTTGGTTGTTCGGCCATGCTCCCCCCACCACAGACTTATCTTCATTCATTCATTCATTTTCTTGTCGGCTTAGTCCCTTTATTAATCCGGGGTCGCCACAACGGAATGAACCGCCAACTTATCCAGTACATTTTTACACAGCGGATGCCCTTCCAGCCACAACCCATCTCTGGGAAACATCCACACATACACACTCATACACTACGGACAATTTAGCCTACCCAATTCCTCTATAGGGCATGTGTTTGGACTGTGGGGGAAACCGGAGCACCCGGAGGAAACCCACGCGATCGCAGGGAGAACATGCAAACTCCACACAGAAATGCCAACTGAGCCGAGCCGAGGTTCGAAACAGCGACTCAGCAACCTTCTTGCTGTGAGGTGACAGCACTACCTACTGCGCCACTGCGTCGCCCACAGACTCATCTTAATTTATATAACGTTTAATATAAAATAACATTCAAATCTTGCGACTTTAAGCAGAAACAAACAGCAGCAAACACTTCAAGACTCTCACAAACACATTTCATGTTCATTTCAATCACATCTTTTTCATTTCTCAATAAAAGACGTATATTTCCCTCCAGATGCGCTCATCTTTTGTTTTTTGAGCTCAAAGTGTCAAAGATTGAAGGCAGAGCGAGACGGTAAAGAAACCAGGGCTTGTTTTTCCTCTTAATTAAGCATATGGCGCACACATTTCTGCTTCAAACGGGCCTCAGTGGGTGATGGCATTCTGGGTAATGCGCCATGTGTTAGTCTTTAAACCGCTGCATCTGTTGCGCTGGTGGTAATGAGTTCACGGAGCTTTCAGACACGAGACTTAAGAGAAAACAGGGATGTTTGTTAAGGGAAAACTGAGAGACGTTTGGTTTTGAAATCAACACAGATGATTGGATGCTTGAAAACATCAGGACACGCCTCTCTGAGGGTCTCATTGGTTGAATGATGAATATATGCACTTGAAGTCGGAATTATTCCCTCCTGTGAATTTTGTTTTCTTTTTTAAATCTTTCCCAAATGATGTTGAACAGATTCAGGAATTTTTCACAGTATTTCCTATAATCTTTTTTCTTCTGTAGAAAGTCTGATTTGTTTTATTTCAGCTAGAATAAAAGCAGTTTTTAATTATTTTAAAGCCATTTTAAGGTCAATATTATTAGCCCTATTAAGCAATATTTGTTTTGGATTGCATACAGAACAAACCACTGTTATACAATGCCTTGCCTAATTACCCGAACTTACTCTAGTTAAACCTTTAAAAGGCCATAACCCTCTGTCTCAGCAGGGTTTTTTCACACCTCTAGTTTGGAAAAAGTCAGGAAAGTGGGCGTGTCCAGCTCTGTTTAGGTGGGAGTGTCGGGGGAGGGAAAGAGGGAAGGTTTTTGCATAAAAATGGGAGTTTCGGTTTGGGCATTTTCACAGAGGCAAAACAAACACACAGGCGCAGGAGAGAAAGACAGTGACTGTGTTTACATGGACATCAGTAATCAAATTATTTGGCAAATTATTAATTTGTCGAACTGCAGTTTGGCACTTTCACTTTCATTCAGGGACATTTCCTGCATTCCCCCCGCGACAAACCAGATATTGGATTCGAGCAACTGCTGGAGGAGTGTAGTTTTAATAGAATGTTTGATACCGCATGGTGCATGGGAGAAGAATAATCCTCTGCATTTCTCAGTAACTTAGATGCTTTAACTGCAGAAGAATTGAGAATCATTGGAATAAGGGTGGAATAAACCTACTTTTTCACTTTCCTCAAATAAAAACATTTATTATTCTCAGCAACTGTGATTTTCCAAAAAAAAAGACTCAAAATGACAATATTTGAAATTGAAATTAGATTTTTTGAAATTTGTTTTTGACAATTTGATTAAAGTTATCTTTGTTCTCAGACAATTTTGCAAAAACAAAATTCTAATACACTGAAAAAAAACTTTTGTTTACTTAGATTTTTGTCTTGTTTCTAGTCCAAATTTCTAAAAATTCTTAAATCAAGAAGCATTTTCTAAGAGTTTTCCTTTAAAATAAGCAAAATAATCTGCTAATGAGGTGTGCACAATAATCTAGTATTTCCTATTGACATAAGATTCATTTTCTTACCCCAATGGCAGATTATTTTGCTCAGTTTTTTTTTTTTTTACTTTTTATGAACATTGAATACACTTGACATTTACATGAAATGTTTACATTCACAAAAAATAAACAAATAAAAATATATATAATAAATAACAATAACACTTAAAAATGATAAATAAAATAATAAAAAGGAAGATAAATAAATCAATTAATAAATTAATAAATAAAACTCCAACGTAAACGCAATAACTACAACAAAGCCCTTTACAACATTTTAGCGATAAAGTATGTTTCAATGCCCAGGTCTGTTGGAAAATGTCGGATTTCAACTGCAAATATGCAGTCATTTTCTCAAAACTATATATATATATATATATATATATACATTTGAAGTTGAATTTTTTTTTCTTTTTAAAATTCTTCCCAAATTATGTTTAACAGAGCAAGGAAATTTTCACAGTATGTCTGATAATATTTTTTCTTCTTGAGAAAGTCTGATTTGTTTTATTTCGTCTAAAATAAAAGCAGTTTTTAATTTTTTTAAACACTATTTTAGGGATCAATTCCTCTATAGCGCATGTGTTTGGACTATGGGGGAAACCGGAGCACCCGGACGAAACCCACGCCAACATGGGGAGAACATGCAAACTCCACACAGAAATGACAACTGCCCCAGCCGGGACTCGAACAAGCTACTGTCAAACTCTGTAGCCACAGTGCTAACCACTGAGTTCCCTTTTAACCTCCTGCCAATGCACTTGTATTTTGGGACTTTCCTAAAATATATGCACGTAATCCTCTCCACAATCTCTCCAGCGTTGTGATGAATATAAAGAACTGTCGAATCTGGCGACCACTATTTTGCTCATTTTAAAGGGAAACTCGCTTAATTTTGACTTATTATTTCTTAAAACAGCACACTATTTTCTCCTTGTCTTGAAAATGCTTCTTGATTTAAGAGTTTTTAGATATTTGGACTAGAAACAAGTGCAGAAATGCATTTTAAAGTCTACATCTCCTTATTCTAGTGATCTCTTATTTTTTCCCTCATAGATGTTGCAGCTGCTGCCAGTGTATTTTGCATGTGTAACAGAGAACAGGTTTGGATTTGTACACCGATGTACCATCATGCATTTTTGTGGCTCAGACACCAGTCATTTAGTCTGTCCCTGATGTTTACGACAGATCTGGAAGACGAGGCATAATTATATAACATAAAATGCTAATTTTCCAGTTTGCTTGAACGGTGAAGGTCATGAGTTACGATTTTCAGGAATCCTGAATGCATTATGATCACTTCATCTCATGCATGAATGTGAACCAGTTCAGCGTTGGCATGAGCCAGTGTTTTCAGTTTTGGATTTATGCGGTGAGATTTAATGTTATGTGACGTCTGACCGTCCCTGAGGAGGAAACGCTGTTAGTTTTTGTGTGGTTTCTGGGCTGTATATTGAACTAACAGCTCTTCATCTGCTCTTGTGTTTCTCCAGAACGAAGAGCTGAAGGACGGCCGGCCGACGCTGCTCCACTGCCCTCTACAGGGTGAGAAAACATCTTTTATACACACACACACACACACACACACACACACACACACACACACACACACACACACACACACACACACACACACACACGCACACACACACACACAAAGGCGAGCTGACAAAACCTGTTACAACCAGGGCTGCCTGTGGCATATAAGCAGGAGTGTTTTTAATCAGAAGTGCGCCCTCTAGTGACCATTGTGTGCTCCAAAACATTTTAAAAGGATAGTTTACCCAAAAATTAATATTCATTCATTCATTCATTCATTTTCTTTTCGGCTTAGTCGTCCCTTTATTAATCTGAGGTCGCCACAGTGCAATGAACCGCCAAAATTAACATGTGACATATAAATATAATTAAACATATTCTTAACTATATGTTATATATGTTAATTTGTTTTATAAACACACACACACACACACGCACACACACACACACACATATATATATATATATATATATACACACACACACACACACACACACACACATATATATATATATATATATATATATATATATATGTGTGTGTGTGTGTGTGTGTGTGTGTGTGTGTGTGTGTGTGTGTGTGTGTGTGTGTGTGTGTGTGTGTGTGTGTTTAGTGGTTTTGCCTCCAGAGAAAGCTGAAGGATGTGAGAGTTTTCTTCAGTATTTGTCGCCTGATGATGGAGAACGAGACGCGCAAAAAGTGAAGAAGCGCATCAGCCTGCAGGTCAGTTTAATACCCACATGAGAAAATACTGTATATTATAGTTAATATTGTAGTAATTGTAGTAAACTATCCGCTTTTTAAGTGGTGACGTGTTTGTGACGTATGTAAACTGTTTCCGGGTCCAAGCTGCCACTCATTTGAGTGGAGAAATCATTCGTTTATGATCACGTTTTATTCCTATCACACATTAAAGTTAATTGTATATAAAATCATAGTGTACACAACAATCTCTGGGCTTGCTGCATAACAAATACCAAAATTTAGTATATATACAGTTCATATATGTGTGTGTGTGTGTGTGTGTGTGTGTGTGTGTGTGTGTGTGTGTGTGTGTGTGTGTGTGTGTGTGTGTGTGTGTGTGTATTAATATTATTATTATTATTGTTATTTATTATTATTATTTTTATTTATTTTTTATTCATTGAAAAGCCTACTTTTACAATTTGACACATGCAAACCACTGCAGAAATGTTCTACCCAACGGGCCCATGTTATATACAGTACAGATACTTAATAAATAGCCTATTATAAATTTAAATGATTAACCTATGCTATGTTTTTTGTCACAAGCTTTGGAGACATAACAACAAATTTGACTCTTTTGTTTGTCTTTAATTTGACATATTTCATATTTATTTAGCAGTGCATATTATTTTTGTGTTTATTTAGTTTCATTTAACATTTAGATTTTATTTTATTTCAGCTTACTAATGTTGGTCAGCATTGTCTTGGTTAAACAAACAAGTAAATAAAATAAAACCTGAGCGAAAGATGATGTTTGTATGCTGAGCGCATGATCAAAGTGATAATCGGATGTGTAAAACTGATGTGTGATCTGTCAGGATCTGGAGTGTAACGTGTCTCTGGCTGAAGACAACAGACAGGAGTGGGTTTTCACACTCTACGACTTCGACAACAGTGGAAAAGTCACAAAAGAGGTAAAACATTGAAGACATTGACATATCTATGTTTAGAGATAAAGTTTCAAACTAATCTAATCTTCTCCTGAACCTGAGCAATGCACATGGCTAATTGAAATGTACTGTGACGTTGTTGTTTCAGGACATGTCCAGTCTGATGCACACTATCTATGATGTGGTGGACGCCTCGGTCAAACACTCCTGTAACAGCAAACGCAGGAGCCTGAGGGTCAAACTGAGCGTCACATCAGAACCTGCAGCTCGCCGGAGAGACGCCACACACACTGGTGATGCTCTGCACAACATACACACTGACACGTGCACATACACACACGCCTTATGAAACACTACATAATTTAAAAGGAAAAAAGAAAGTCAAACATATTTCATAAAACAGTTCACGATTCATCATTCATTTATGGGTATACATAGATAAAACAGTCAGATCAATATTATAAAATCAGTGCACAGTATAGTTTGTGGGTGTACAGTAAAACGGATATTATTAAAGCAGATTCAAGAGTTCACACTTAGCTGATGATTGATAGTAAAGCTAGTTTGGCGTGCTGTCCTGGGAGAGAGGCCTGAGCTTATAAGATCCTCGAGCCCTGGGCTCCCTCCCGTTGCAAGGCGATAGGGGAGTTTGAGCTCAGGTAGATCTCGATGACTCCCCCTCTTGCTTGTTGTAGCTAAGTGTCAGATATGGATGCTGAAAGGTGTACTCAGAGTTTAGCCAATGTATTTGGATTAATTCTTTAGGGTGCTTGTTTTTGAACTGTGGGAGGAAACCGGAGGACCCGGGGAAAACCCACGCGAGCACGGGGAGAACGAGCAAACTCCGCACAGAAATGCCGTCTGGTTTGGAAAGGAATTACACCAGGGGCATTCTTGCTGTGAGGCAACAGCGCTAATCGCTGGCCACCGTGACGCCCGTTTGAAAAGAGGGAAAGTAGGGTTGGGTGGGGGGGTTTCTTTAAGACGAAGATATTGAGATGAGAAAAGTCTGTTTATTTATAGTGAGTTAAGGATCATCTGATAGGGTAATCAGTCGTTAGCTAAAGTTGGAACAGCTGTAAACAATCATAAGCACGTGATCCTCTCGAAATTTGTTTATAAATAAACTTCACGAAACGTACTAGGGTTGTGTCCTGATGGAGCAGATTCTTGATAACAGATGCATGAATCAGGCTGATTGTCTGACCTTTTTTTCTCCCGCTTCAGAAAGAGAAACGAGTCATTTGAGTCAAGTTGAACCTGTTCGTTCAAAGGAGCATCGCAGCGCAGACAGACGACAGAGCACACACATCAGGTCAGCAGAAAACACAAAACAGCCTTGTTTTACTCCTGAAAAAATACTGTAGTAATTAATTTATAGTATAATACTATATTGAACCACAGTAAAGTGTATTATACTGTTATTTACAACACTTTGTTGATGAACTGTAATAAATACTGTAGTATACTTTGATTTGTTGTGGTGACTCTATAGTTGCTATTGTAACACAACAACCATAGCAACTGTAGAATAACCACAACAGATGCATCACTATAGTTGTTGTTAGCATAGCAACTATAGAATCACAATAAGAGTTCAATTACTATAGTTGTCGTGTTACCATAGCAACTACTGAATCTCCTCAACAGATCAGTTACTATAGTTGGTGTGTTACCATAGTAACTATAGAATCACCACAACAGATCAATTACTATAGTCGTTTTTACCATAGCAACCATATAATTACCACAACAGATGCATCACCATAGTTGTTGTTACCATAGCAACTATAAAATCACAACAACAGTTCAATTACTATAGTTGTTGTTACCATAGTAACTATAGATTCACCACAACAGGTCAGTTACTATAGTTGTTGTCTTACCATAGCGACTGTAGAATCACCACAACAGATCAATTACTATAGTTGGTGTGTTACCATAGTAACTATACAATCACCACAACAGGTCAGTTACTGTAGTTGTTGTGTTACCTTAGCAACTATAGAATCACCACAACATATCAGTTACTATAGTCGTTGTTACCATAGCAACCATAGAATCACCACAACAGATCAATTACTATAGTTGTTGTTTTGCCATAGCAACTGTAGAATAACCACAACAGATGCATCACTATAGTTGTTGTTACCATTGCCACTATAGAATCACAATAACAGTTCAATTACTATAGTTGTCGTCTTACCATAGCAACTACTGAATCTCCTCAACAGGTCAGTTACTATAGTTGGTGTGTTACCATAGTAATTAAAAAATCACCACAACAGATCAATTACTAGGCGTTGTTACCATAGCAACCATAGAATCACCACAACAGATGTATCACTATAGTTGTTGTTACTATAGCAACTATAGAATCACAACAACAGTTCAACCACTATAGTTTTTGTGTTACCATAGTAACTATTGAATCTCCACAACAGATCAGTTACTATAGTTGCTGTGTTACCATAGCAACTCTAGAATCAGTACAGTATTTATTATAAAAACTATATTATTTTTTTCATTTGGGTGTTTTTGTTGATTGTAATGTGAAATGCTGGATTGTCTTGATAGTTTTACAGTATGACATGTACAGTGCTCGTCTGTTTGTGCTGTCCTAAATGCATGATGGGTGTTTTTTTTTCTTCAAAGAGGCCAGACTGAGGCTCATGAGGGGAATCATTACTGCGTGGATGAAAACACAGAGAGACGAAATCATTACCTGGATCTGGCAGGAATAGAGAACTACACGTCTAGATTTGACAGTAAGACTTTTTACTGAAGACACACACACCAGCCTCAAACACTGTGCACAGAAAAATACCTCAAGAAATGTCACATTCATTCATTCATTCATTCATTTATTCATTTATTCATTCATTCATTCATTTTCCTATGGCTTAGTCCCTTTATTAATCAGGGGTCACCACAGCATAATGAACCACCAACTATTCCAGCATATGTTTTTACGCAGCGGATGCCTATCCAGCTGCAACCCAGTACTGGGAAACACCCATACACACTCATTCTCTCTAACACACAGACACACACACACACACACACACACTCACTCACACTCTATGGCCAATTTAGCTTTATTCAATTGACCTATTGTACAAATGCTTGGACTGTGGGGGAAACCGGAGCACCCGGAGGAAACCCACGCCAACACGGGGAGAACAAGCAAACTCTGACCCAGCTGGTACTCGAACCAGCGACCTTCTTGCTGTGAGGCCACAGTGCTAACCACTGAGTCAATGTGGCACGCTGTGTATTATTTATAGTTGATCCTTGTTGTATTTTTATCTGTCAGGTTCATCTCCGGATGCTGATCAGGATCCCCCGTCTCGCTCTTCACACAGTCAAAGTCGCCCCCATTCACAGGAGCCCGAAACACATGTTTATCAGCGCCGCTCACAGCTCATGGAGCCCTGTGTGGCCCCGGACCCCCGCCTGCGCACCGGCCCCCAGCTCATCAGATCAAGGTTATTCGAGTTCTGCATTTGAGTTTAGCTTCATTAGTTTTATGAATGGTTTTATTTAGAGATGGTCGAAAAACAATGATATTCTTTCTGATCTGATACCAAGTACTTCAAGACAAGTTTGATCAATATCAATTCAGTTCATCTTTAATTGTGTAGCGCTTTTACAATGTAGATTGTCTCAAAGCAGCTTCACATAGTAAATTGAAACTGTGTAGTTCAGTTTTCAGTGTTTAAGTTCAGTTCTGTCACCGACTCGGCCCCAGTCATTCCCCTCGCTGGCCAGCAGAGGCCGCCATCCCCGGACTTCTAGCATTACATCATCCACATAGACTGATTGTGCACACACCTGATTTGAATCCCGGTAATGACCCACGCTACCTATATAAGCCATATAAGTCCAGTGCAAAGTCTTGTTCAGCCCCGGCCAGCTTTACTGAGCGTTCTTTCCTGCCTGATCTCCTGTGCATTACCCCGGACTGTTCCTGACTCTGAGTTGCCTTCTGCCTGCCCTCGACCCTCGCTTGTTACACGGACTCTGAACCACGATGCCTGCCCTCGACCCACGCTTGTCATAAGGACTCTGAACCACGCCGCCTGCCACTGATCTATGCCTGGTAAATCACTCTGTGTCTGTCAGCTGCCAGCCCCACAATCTTTATTGATTGTTGTTGATGTGAGTTCGCACTTTAGTGCGTGTTGGATGTTTGTTTTTGAACTGTGTCTAATAAACACTGCAAAATGGATCCCTCCGTGTCAGTCTCCCCGTTACGAGTTCAGTTTAGCTCAGTTCAGTGTGATTTAATAATCACTACTGAGAGTCCAAACACTGAAGAGCAAATTCATCGATGCGCAGCTCTACAGATCCCAAACCATGCAAGCTAGTGGCGACAGCGGCGAGGAAAAAAATTCACCATTTGGTGAAAGTGAAGAATTAAAAAACCTCGAGAGAAACCAGGCTCAGATGAGCACGATCATTTCTCCTGTGGCCAAATGTCTTGTGCAGAGCTGCAGTCTAGGCACCGGAGGCTGGAAAATGCAGGACCTCAGCGAAGACTTATCTGTCCCTGGAGTGTCACAGGAATCAGTCTCATGCTCTCCACTCCTCCATGACCACTACAGCAGCTGCTCAGGATACGGTCTGGTCCAGGATTGTGGAAACCTTGGGATCATCTCGGGGCTGGTCTTGGATTGAATTAGTGGCACTGCGTAGTCTGAGGGCCTCGGGATGAGTATCCCCAGGTGGAAATAGAGCATAAAGAGAATAATTTATGCATCGCTGCTGTTCATAGTGTATATAAACGAGATGCAGAAACCTGCAAGGAGCACATTCATGTATCATACTGTTAAGTGATGCATTGAGTGTATGCTTTACTAAACAGATAGGTCTAACATGTAGTTTTGAACTGAGAGAGTGTGTCTGAGCCTCGGACATTATCAGGAAGGCTATTCCAGAGTGTAGGAGCCATGAAAGAGAAGGCTCGACCTCCTTTACTTGACTTTGATGTTCTAGGTACTACCAGAAGCCCTGAGTTTTGAGATCTTAAAGAGCGAGTTGGATTGTAGCGAGACAGAAGGTTGGTTAGATAAACAGGAGCTAGATTATTTAAAGCTTTATAGGTGAGAAGTAATATTTTAAATTCAATACGAAACTTAACAGGCAGCCAGTGTAAGGAGGATAACATTGGGGTGATATAATCATATTTTCTAGACCTGTAAGAACTCAGGCTGCTGCATTTTGTACTAGCTGTAGTTTGTTAATAGAGGATGCTGGGCAGCCAGCAAATAAAGCATTACAGTAATCCAGCCTAGAAGTCATAAAAGCATGGACTAGCTTTTCTGCATCTGGGATGGATAGCATATTTCGTAACTTGGTGATATTTCTCAGATGAAAGAAGGCAGTTTTTGTGTCATGGGAGATATAATTCCACCGTGAAGCCCCTGAAATTAAATTGATCTGCTTTATTTTAGAGCTTTAGTGAACATTTTGGGGGACATTTAGTGAATATTTTTATATATATTTCTATTTTTGACCTAAAGGGCAAACACTGTGTACAGAATTACAGTTGAAGTTAAAATTATTCCACCTCCTGTGATTGTTGTTTCTTTTTCAAATATTTTCCAAATGATGTTGAACAGATTCAGGAATTGTTCACAGTATTTCCTATAATATTTTTTCTTCTTGATAAAGTCTTATTTGTTTTATTTCGGCTTGAATAAAAGCAGTTTTTAATTGTTTCAAACCCATTTTAAGGTCAATATTATTAACCCCCTTAAGCCATATTTATTTTGGATTGTCTCCAGAACAAACCACTGTTAAACAATAACTTGCCTAATTACCCTAACTTTACCCTAATTAACAAAGTCTTTAAATGTCAGTTTAAGCTGAATACTACAGTAGTGTCTTGAAGAATATCCAACCCAGCCTCAATCTGAAAACGTAGTCCAGTGGACGTTTCTGGAGACCGCGAAATACATCCCGGGAGGTACGTATTTGTGCAGTTTTTGTTTTTGCGAATCCGCTAGAGGCTGCTGTGTGCGCTTTTTCGTATCCCGAACGTCTCTTGCGAGTGCAGTTCGCGCCCGCACTGTTCTGGCGTGAACCCACCAGAGGCCGCTGTCTGACTGACCGAATGATTGACTGCGCGACCGGCCAATCAACTGACCCACCCTCCTCCTTCCCTGAACCCAACCAGTTTTACCGATTGACCCGCCCGCCCGCTCACTTCCCTAAACCGGAGCAACAATTTAGAAAAGCCGTCTAGAAAAAGAAAAGCCCTCGTCTGTTTTTTTTTTTCTTTTTTACCACGTTTTCGGATTTCACCACGTTCTCACCCTGTTATGAACTCGTTCGCTTTATTTTTTGGATTATGTTTTTGTCTTACTTGATTTCTGGAACCGCTCTTCCCCGTACTCGAACTCGGACGCCTTTGTCAACTCCTCCTCTGTGCATCTGAAGTCCGCCGACGCACACGATGAGCTGACCGAACAAACTGATTGCGACGGGAAAGCCCTCCACACGGAGGTAAGCGGTCAGCCGGCAAGCGCGAAAGGGAACGGCGTCACACCACCCTATAGCGTTCGCGTAAAAAAAATTAAATGCAGCCATACGTACCACCGGAAACGTATTTCGCGGTCTTCAGAAACGTCAGCGGGACTACGTTTTCAGAATGAGCCTGGGTTGAGAATATCTAATCAAATATTGTTTGTGTAAATCTTTTTTAAACAGTAGTTTTTGTTTACTAAAAATTCTCTTGCTTTAGATCCCCTAAAGGGTCGTCCAGATTTCCTGGTGTCATCCCGAATGTGACCAAAACCAGCAAGTGCCACGGACACCATCAGCCCATACCGACTGGTCAGGACGTTTATCATCTAACCCAGCAGAACCACACACACGCACACACCCCGAGCGGCCTCCAGCACAGCCACAGCAGGAGGATCAGATCCAGAGCCCGAGAACAGCAGGCCCTGACACCGGTCAAAAACACCAACGCTACTGCACTGGTCCAGAGACACGAACACCATCACCATCACGAACACCACCATCATCACCACTACCACCACTACCACCAGACATGATGCCGTCTACAGAACACAGGCTTCAGTTTAACCGTCAGGTCTGAAATTGGAAACATTTTCTGCTGACTTTTGAGCAGGTTTTTAAATGAAAGCTCTATTATTGGAGGAAATTTGTGGCTCATTTTATAGCTCTCCTAGAGCAGGAGCACTTTTAGCTTAGCTTAGCATAGGCCATTCAATCAGATTAGACCAGTAGCATCTCACTCATAAATAAACTATTAAAAATGTTAATAAAAGTTATGTTTTCGGACTTTTCATGGTCCCATAGTGCAATTCAAAAGCATACATAACCACAGGGGAAGATAAAAAATATAAACATGAATTACAAAATACGGATAATTGCTAATTTATGCATATATTTGTACAATTTAGAGTAAAGTTGAGTTTTTTATTACATTTAGCCAATTTTTTTGCTTTTAGCTAAGCTTAGCATAGATCATTGAATCGGATTAGACTATTAGCATCTATTTATTTCCATTTCCACTTCTTTGAATCCATTCAGCTGATCTTCAGGTCTGTCAAAAGCATTTTTAGATTAGCTTAGCATAGATCATTGAATCGGATTAGACCATTAGCATCTATTTATTTCCATTTCCACTTCTTTGAATCCATTCAGCTGATCTTCAGGTCTGTCAAAAGCATTTTTAGCTTAGCTTAGCATAGATCATTGAATCGGATTAGACCATTAGCATCTATTTATTTCCATTTCCACTTCTTTGAATCCATTCAGCTGATCTTCAGGTCTGTCAAAAGCATTTTTAGATTAGCTTAGCATAGATCATTGAATCGGATTAGACCATTAGCATCTATTTATTTCCATTTCCACTTTTTTGAATCCATTCAGCTGACCTCCAGGTCTGGCAAAAGCATTTTTGGCTTAGCTTAGCTTAGCTTAGCTTAGCTTAGAAAAAAAAATTAAAGGAAGAAAAAAAAATTTAAAACATGAATCATAACATACAGGAAACTGCTTATTTACAGGTATTATTTAAAATGGAAAGTTAGGTAGAGTTTTAACATTTTTGAATTCAGTCACACGATCCCCAGGTCTGGTAAGAACACTTTTAGCTTAGCTTAGCATAGGTTATTGAATTGGATTAGACCAGTAGCATCTCACTCATAAACGATTAAGAGTTTAGAAAATTTTCCTATTTAAAGCTCGACTCTAGTTACATCGTGTGCTAAGGCTGATGGGGGAAAATTGCTATTTTGTAGGCTGTGGGTGTGTCTATAGGAACTAAAATAGTTTCTTGATTATTATGGCAGAATAAGAGTATAGTTCCTAGCCATATCAGTCTAGAAAATAGCAATTGTTAATTTTCTGTCAGTCTTAGTACATGATGTAATTTTAAAAGTGTCAAGCTATAAATAGGAATATTATCAAATCTTTTTGATTATTTTGTTAGCAAGATGCTAATGGTCTAATCTGATTCAATGATCTATGCTAAGCTAAGCTAAGCCAAAAGTGCTCCCAAACTTAATTATCCAAACTTATCAAAAACGATATTTTGCCATTTTTGTGAGCAAGATGCTAATGGTCTAATCTGATTCAATGATCTATGCTAAGCTAAGCTAAAAGTGCTTTTTAATCTTAATTATTCAAATTTTATCAAAGTTATTGAAAAGGTCATTTCTTTAATTTTGTGACCAAGATGCTAACGGTCTAATCCGGTTCAATGATCTATGCTAATTAAAATAAATTTAATTACTTTTCAAACAAAGTAATTAAAAAAATTAATGGAATTCAAATGATGTATATAGTAATGAATTCATGTTTTGAGGTAATTTACCCAACACGGATCAGTGTAAGAGTGATGAATCAATGATTATTGTAGCCAATCACAGTCATTTCTGATGAGCTTGTGAAAACAACAGCCAATCAGTGGTGTTTAAGAACCTGCTCAACAGTGTTTGTGGGAAATTAATGGTTTTAGTACCAACTGGAGGATTGAAGTCAGCACTTTTTGACAACGTTACTGTTTCTGGACCAAAGACATCAGATGAAGCTGCAGATTCGCTCGAGTCAGTGAACATCGAACAGACGAGCGGCACAATCCTGTTATAAAGTTCACAGAGTATTTCTAAAAAAGTGTATGTCATATATTCAGAAATATAGCTCTGGGCAAACTCAGGCACTTATTATGTTGAGTAACTAGACGGATTAATTATGAATAGGATGGAATAAAGCTACATTTGGACTTTGCTGATAGTTAACATGAGAACAGCACAGTTGTGGGGATTTTCCCCCTTAATTTTTTGTCATTATATTATCATGGCATGAAATCATTTTGAGAGGCACAAACCAGCCAAACTAAGCACAGAAATATATTCCAAATAAGTGGTTTAGTACAATTAGAGACCCAAGGAAAAATTACTTAAAATAGGACAAACTAATATGATTACCATCGTTAATATTTCATCCAAAATACAGTGTTAAGACATCAACCTGAGTTGTATCATTTTTGATGATCATTTGACATTAAGATTGTGTTTTATACAGGTCTGTATTTTATGAATTGTGAGGTTTGAATTCAAAAGATTTTTTTACAAAGCATTGCACACAAAAACAAACACACTCATACAGTTGAAAGCAGAAGTGTACACACACTGTATAAAAACGCACATAACGATTTAAAAAAGTCAGATGTTAATGTGACTGAACTTGTTCTCCTTTAGGTAAGTCAGGATTATCAAATGTGTTTCTGTTGTGCTTAATAGCAGAATAATGAGAGAGATTGTTTGAGAAATGATTATAACTCTTCTTGAAAGTCAAGTTTACACACAATAAGATTATTCTGCCTCTGGAAAAGCTCAGATGATGATGTCAAGATTTTGGAAGTTTCTGATTGGCTAATTGACGACATTTGAGTTAATGTGAGGCACAACTGTAGAATAGTATTGAAGGAAAACCCCAAACACACTGCTTCCTTGTGTGACAACATGGGAAAATCAACAAGCCAGAATCAACAACAAAGCCAGATTACAATTAGCTAAATGACACTGGGAAAAGAGTAATGTGTGGAGACATGTCCTGTGCTCTGATGGAGCTAAGGTTGAACTGATGGCCATAATGAGCAGTGTTACATTTGGAAAACAAAGGGGAAAGCTTACAAGCCTAGAAACACCATCCCAACTGTGAAGTATGGGGGCGGCAGCATCATGTTGTGGGACTGTTTTGCTGCAGGAGGGACTGGTCCACTTCACAGCATAGATGGCATCATGAAGAAGAACATATGGAGAAATACTGAAGCAACATCTCAAGACATCAGCTAGGACATTACAACTTGGCCACAAATGACTCTTCCAAACAGACCATGACCCTAAGCATACTGCCAAATTAGTGATAATGTGCTTTAAGGACAACAGAGTGAATGTTTTGGAGTGGCCATCACAAAGCCCTGACCTCAATCCTATAGAAAATGTGTGGGCAGAGTTGAAAAAGCTTGTGCGAGCAAGACAGCCTACAAATCTGACTCAGTGACACCAATTCTGTCAGGAGGAATGGGCCAAAATGCCTTCAAACTATTGTGAGAAGCTTGTGGAAGGAGACCCAAAACATTTGACCAAAGTTATACAGTTTAAAAGCAAAGCTAAAAAATACCAAGGAAATGTGTGTAAACTTCTGACTGTCTAGAAATTAATAAAAATCCTCTCATTATTCTGGCATTTAGCAAATTAAATCATTTAGGTAATCCTAACAGACCTAAAATAGTAAACTTTAGTATGAGTTACCATCAGACATTTAAAAAAAATGGTTATGTTCCTTTTTTAGAGTGTATGTAAACTTCTGCTTTCAACTGTATATATCATCAAATATATAATGATATATTCAAATATATCAATTGACAATGGACTGTTGAATTATGTGACAATAACGCAGTGATACGACCACCGTGGCAGACCCTGGGGAAAGCAGCATTCAATCAAATGAACCTCTACGTTCTCTTAATTGTGATAAACTAATATGGTTTTTCTATCTTTAATAGAATAGTGCTCATGCATATGTATTGGAAATCAAAATATCCATTCAAACCACAATATTATTAGTATTATTGTTTTAAAATTCACCCCATGGTTGGTTACTTGTGAGAAAGTATGATTTATTTCCTTCTTATTGTATCTGATATATTAAAAGGGACCTATTATGCCCCTTTTTACAAGATGTAAAATAAGTCTCTGATGTACCCTTAAGTGTGTGTGTGAAGTTTCAGCTCAAAATAGCACACAGATAATGTTCTCTAACTCTCTGAAACTGACCCTTTGGTGCTTTGATCCTAATTGTGGTGTTTTGGTGACTGTCGCTTTAAATTCAAATGAGATTGTGCTCTTTTCAGAAGAGGGCGGAGCTATAAATGCCTGTGTGTCAGCATAGTGGCAGATTCAAAGACAAGACTAACGTCCTATGCTAATAAGGGTGAGATGGGCACTAGTGGGCGGGGCTTTCCCCCTCTGATGACACGTACAAAGGGAGAATGTCAATCAAAGTGTTTCCGCAGAGTGTTTATATCAAGTCTGATCATAAACAATAGAACTAATACATGTTGACCATTAGAGGCTGGTTATATCCACATTCTGCTGCCACACAACTGTGTTTAAACCCCTTATAAAAGTGATTTTTGCATAATAGCTCCCCTTTAAGACATATATGATGGATACATGCACAGAAGGATGAGCCCATGATGCTCTGCTTTTCCTCAGACATGTCTCTGTCAGTCTGATGCGTCTCTTCAAGTGTTTCTCCTTATCTCGGATCTCAGGTGAACTGTGCTGCTGCTCTGGAAAATAAAAGGCTATTTCTCCTTCTGGAGAGTCTGCCATGGACTGAACGCCTCCCTCTGACCGGAGGAAATATCACCACTGCCAGTTTGAATGCTAGAATATCCTTTATGTTTATAAGTAAAACTATAAAGCTATACACTTTTTACTGTATGATTATACTGCACATGCATATTTATCATGGTTTATATGTATGCATTTGTTTTTATATATATATTTTAATAAAAATACATCTACTGAAAGTGTCGTCTGCATTGCATTCATAAACACAATCGGCAAAGTAAGAATCGCCTCGCTCATTTACATGCTACAGACTGAAAAGTAAAAAGACGTTTATATAAAGGTAATAATGTTGAAAATAATGTAAATTTATGCATTTTTTTTTTTTTTTGCATGTTTGGTCCTCTATTCATGCTCATTTTATTACATTACATGTACATCACATTACATGATTACATTACATGCTACAGACAGAACAGTTGAGGTAAATGAATACACAAATAAATTCAGTAATAAATAAATATGAAAATAAATAAACACAAATGAATATAAATGAATCAAAAATAATACATATTTAAGCATTTATGTATTTATTTTATTTATTTATTTTGCATGTTTGGTCCTCAATAACTCAAGGCATATTATCCCTATGGTTAAACTGCGTCCAACACAATATTGATGAGAAGTTTGTTTATATATAAGCCTATATATAGGCTAGTTGGCTGGTTTTAGCTGTTGACCAGGCTGGTTTTAGAGGGGTTTTGGCCACTTCTAGGCTGGTTTCCAGCGATTGCCAGCCTGGTCTTAGCTGATCAGGCTGGGAGATGACCAGCTAAAACCAGCTACGTCCAGCTTAAACCAGGCTGGTCTGGCTGGTTTTAGCTGGTGGTCATTTTCCAGCCTAATCAGCTAAGACCAGGCTGTAAATGGCTGGAAACCAGCCTGGAAGTGGCCAATACCCATCTAAAACCAGGCTGGTCAACCAGCTAAAACCAGCCAACCAGCTTAGGCTGGTTTAAGCTATTTTTCAGTATTTGAAAAAATAAACACAAATGAATATAAATGAATCTCAAGTAATATATGTTTATGCATGTTTGGTCCTCCATACCACAAGGCATATTATCCATAAGATTAAACCTTGTACAACACAATACTGATCAGCAGGAAACACATAATAAGCGCGCAATGATTGGCTAAAAATTGCTGGACGAAGAAACGAAGCTTTTCGAAAGTTTGAATCAACTGAATCAACTGCTTCGGAAAATGATTCAAAGCAATTGTGTACGTATGCAGCTATTTGCTATTTAGATATTTTCAAATTAAGACTAGCTAAACACTTTATAGACACTGGTTCATATATATACTTAAATTTATTAAACCAAAGCGGTGAAATGTCGAAAATTCCTCAAACATTTAGGACAATTAACGTTAAGCATGGTTTGCTGAACTCGCGTGACTTTGAAGGTTTGATTGAAACGCGATCCGAATCTTTCTAAACAAATAGCCTATTAGAATGCTGAGCTTCTCCGAAACGCTTATTGTCAGTTAAGTGAGGTAGAAGTTAGGGTTGATTATGTTAAGACACATGGTTATTTTGTTAAGTGATTCAATGAATTGTGCTCATTTAAAACTAGTGGTTAGCATAAAGCTAGCGGGATATGATATTTTTATTGAAGCCTGAGTTCATCTTTCATAGTACGTATGTGTAACGTTGAGTTTATCTTCAAAACTAGCTGAAATCGTCGAAAACCTTGGTAAAGTACGTTGTTAAACAGTGATGATCTGAGGAATTTCTTATTTGAGTGAATTAAAAAGTGTGCTACACATTTATAGTTACAGTTAATTGTGATGAGGAGATGTTCTTCTCACTAATATCAACAATAACAGGGTGTCCGTGGGGTCTTAAATGTCTTAAATCCCAAAAAACTAGAATTTAGGCCTTAAAAAGTCTTAAATGTACTGAAATAGTGTGCTGTATGTCTTAAATCTTTTTTTAAACTCGTCGTTTCCTTTGTTCATCAATCTGGGACCTCTACAATCACCAGCAACAATCCATCTCAATAAAACATTTTATTTAAGAATTGAATTTATAATAATATTTGCCGTAATGGATTAATTATTTTCCTGACCTGTATTTTTAGTAATGATATTATTATTATCATCATCATCATCATCATCATCATCATCATTATTATTATTATTATTATTATTGTACATCAAATGTATTTAGTTATAATCATTCACAGGGCAAGTGAAAATTTCCAATATTAAAAAAATCCTTAGTGTTTTGCTCTGTATAAGTCTAAAAAATTATTCTTAATGGTCTTAACAAGTCTTAAATTTAATTTGGTGAAACCTGCAGGAACCCTGAATAAGCACTATTAACAGCCACTGACTAGAAATCATCTAATATAAAAAACAAAACAAAAACACTAGCATTATGCGGACTCCAGCGCCATCTTGAGGCGAAATTGGTCAATTATACCAAATTATTGCATTGATAATTATGTTGTAATGTTACATTTTGGATGCAGAAGTAATTAAAGTCAAGCGGTGTCTTGCAGTAATATTCAGTTGTATTGTTCTATTTTGTTATCAATAGTATAGAATTTAATGCATACCTCATCAAAACTACAAGAATTTAGTCTTCACACTGTTACAGGTAAAACTTAATAACAATAAATATGCCTATATTCATATAATTTAAATGTATATATATTTTAATCACTATAAACTAGCCATCAGTAAGCTTATAATGTAGGTGTATTCTAAAAATGTAACTCAACCTGCAAAACCGACATGGAAAAAATACTACTGATTTATAGTAAATGCTTAGTCATTTTGAACAATACAACAGTAAAGAGTATGTTTAATATTTTTAACACGTTCACACATGCAGTTATAACAAACTCTTAAACTAATATTTATTAGTTATCGGCTTTATTAAGTTTTAACTACAGTAATCTGTGGTGGATTGGAGTATAATATACTCTAGTTGTAGAAAAGCACAGTATTGTGTTCCTTGCGTTCTAGATTTACAGTGATCAGCATATATGAGAACACCCCCCACAAATCTCTCATATATATATATATATATAATTTTTTTTTATATAGGAAGCTTTACAATATTATATTTGTGCATATACATTATTAGTCAATAGGCATGGGCCGATATAAGATTCTGACTATGATAACCTTGGATATAAATATCACGGTATTGCGATTACTGCTCTAAGATATATTATTTTTAAATGTCTGGATAAAAAACAAAGCCTTTTTTTCCCTTTGTACACAATATATTGTAATTTGGGAAACATTAAAAATATTTTGGAGCAGTAAACATGTCAGGCTAAATAATTCAAATAATTTATTGATTTCTGCTGCCTTTATTTGTTTAAAAAAACACTTATTTTTATTTTTACAATTTAAAAGGCACCTTTGTTTATCTTTTCTGTTAGAAATACTGTTATCCTAAAAAAAAAGTAAATAAATAATCATACTCATGCCTTAGGAACAGTATTGCAGATCATTTTGACGGTTTTAAAATCTTGACTTTACCAAACCGAGGTATACCTTGAACACGGTTATCGTCCCATATTAGTCAGTACTGAAGCCAAATCTGGAGCTTATCTAGCAAAATAACTTACAGTAATGGTTCAAAAATGAGTAGCACCAATTTATATGTTAGGGAAAATATGAAATACATTTTTCAAAAACAGCAAAAATCTAAAGAAAATTAAAAATATGTATAATTTTGTTGAAATGTAATTTGTATTTTTATTTTGCATGAATTTAAGTGTATTATTCGTCCATTTCTAAAGATGTTCTGTGACTAAGATATTATTTTAATAAATATATCTAGTTAATAAATCTGTTTTGTTCAAATGCACATATGTATTACCCATATTCACTGAGAAATAGATAAAAATATTCATTTTCAAAATGGGGGTGTACTTAATTATGCTGAGCACTGTAGCCGAATGACCACAACAGGTTAACTGGATTCAAAAACACTGTAATATCAGGCCCGTAGCCAGGGGGGGTTCGGGTGGTTCGAAAGAACTACCCCCCCACTGACAAAGGTCCTGGTCCTGAATTTTTGCCACTATATTCTCATTTGACCTGTTTTGACTGCTACATCATCAAAAATTGTCTTGAACCTTATTCATGAGAAAAAAAAAATTGACCAATGAAAAGGTCCGAAGCACCAAAAGCAGCCGATTAATGTTAATTTTAATACTAATAAAGCGGTGTATAACAATCCAAAATCAAACATAACGTTTTCAGGGGTAGCTTAAATAATGTGACGGTGCTCTTTGTGTAAAGGATTCATCAGAATAAACTTCAAAATCAGTGCAAGGCACTCAAAAAGTGTGAATTTTTTTTTTTTTTTCAAGTCTTTATTGACATGTCTGTTCCTTAAAACTGTGGCTGCATCAGGTTACCCTGATAAAGTCAAGTGTTATAAAACGTATAGGCACAGTTTTAGGAAATAGCTATGTCAGTAAAGGCTTTTTAATATTTTTTCCACATTTATCGAGTGCCTTAGACCAGTGGTTCTCAAACTTTTTTCATCAAGTACCACCTTAGAAAAAAATTGTTTCTCCAAGTACCACCAAAATGAGCAGCATTGAAATACAATAGCGTAGTAGGCCCAGTAAAGCAGTTACAACTCTGCACAGTTAAAAAACCTGGCAGATTACCACAGAAATATAGCCCTATATAATATATGGCATATTAAATACATAATTTTTAATACATTTTGAATTATATGTAGCATGTACATGACATATTTCATTCCTCCGTGTACCACTAGAAGGAAGTCCGCGTACCACTATTGGTACACGTACCACAGTTTGAGAACCACTGCCTTAGACTGACTTTAGCTGTTTATATGTGTTTAATTAGGCTGTTGTTGTTGTTAGATGAATTTTCAAGAGACGAAAATTGTGAAGCTCTTTTCTTTATATTTGTTTAATATTAATCTTTAGTTCAAAAAAAGGTAATGATTCGCACTCAATTGCTTCGTACTGTTTTTATCTTTTATTTTTCTTACATTTTACGGGTGATTAAAAGACAGACGTTTCAGCACAAAGCCTTCCTCAGTGTGACATAATTCTTTAGCTCCACCCTTTTATCGCATAGTCAATCACAATGTGCAATTAATTAGACTGATTAATTATATTAACATTAATTATGTTTTTTGTGGATAAAGGTATTTTTCGAGAGGTAAATGATGTACTGTAATGAAAAAGATAATTTTGATGAACTTGATGATGTTTGATGTGCTGTTTTCTTATGTAATGTTATTGAAGGTAAAGGTATTTTTCTAGTAATTGATCATGATATTGTAATGAAAAAGATAATTTTGATGAACTTGATGATGTTTGATGTGCTGTTTTCTTATGTAATGTTATTGAGGGTAAAGGTATTTTTCGAGTAATTGATCATGATATATTGTAATGTAAACTGTTAAAAATATGATGATAATTGAGATGCTGTTTTCTTATGATGTTTCTTGAATGTAGGTATTTTTTTATGTTTCGCAAGTTGTTTTTGAAGATGAGGGTAAATGTCTCTTGTATAATTGATTTGGTGGTAGAGGTGAAGGTAAGACTTGTGTTTTTTAATCTTTGAGTAATTGTTAAATGTAGGAAACTTTTAATGTAAACTGTTAGATTTTCATTGTATTGATGTACACCTGTATAATGATAATAGTTGATGCACTTTATCTCTGTAGAGGTCGGAAATGTGAAGATTGTTTATTGTTATTGCTGTGAAGATTATAAGTTATTGTGTGATTAATGGATAATGAAATGGGAGTGACGATCTAACTAACTGCACATTGTGATTGACTATGGGATAAAAGGGTGGAGTTAAAGAATTATGTCACACTGAGGAAGGCTTTGTGCTGAAACGTCTTTCTTTTAATCAGCTGTAAAATGTAAGAAAAATAAAAACAGTACGAAGCAATTGAGTTTGAATCATTACCTTTTTTAAATAATAGCAATGATAAGATTAACGCACCAAACCAAAGAAGTAACTAAAAAAACGCAAGCGCGCAGGGCAAACTTCAGTAACTCACACACGTGATTTATAAATCTTTAGGAAATATTTTTGGTACATTAAAAATGGAGGATACAACAAGCTAATCCAGCAAAAAAAAAATAGTGCTTAAAATGCCACTTATTGAAATATTTAAACATCATAATTTAATAAAAAAATGAGGTAAACAACTGCAAAAAGTCTACATTTTGAGCAAAAGAACCGCTCCTTTCACCAGGCTGGCTACAGGCCTGAATATTCAATATTGTACTTTTTATGTGGTGAAAAAGATGATGAAGTTGATTATTTGAGAAAGACATGTTCTCTTGTCAGCCTGAAGGCCGATGTCTCTTCAACTTTACACTTGATGCTTCAATGCATTATTTGTAACAACATCTAAAGCTTATTGTAACTGCATTCAGCACATTTCAGAGGCGCAAACAGTGTCTATAACTGGTTATAAGGCGTGCTTTGAGCGCAGGCCAGTGAGGATTTAATCGGGGGCCAAATAAGGACCCCAACCGCGCCACACAATGACCCCCGTGAAAGGCGAGGG
This sequence comes from Danio rerio, assembly GCF_052040795.2. Taxonomy (NCBI): domain Eukaryota; kingdom Metazoa; phylum Chordata; class Actinopteri; order Cypriniformes; family Danionidae; genus Danio; species Danio rerio. The sequence continues at coordinate 58,727,466 of NC_141036.1, forward strand.
GAGGGTCGGAGAAATGCAAATGCACGTACTTTGTGCATCGCGAGAGAACCTCCTCTGCCATTGACAAGTGGCTCTTTCCTTTCGGAGTGGGTGGAAGTTGGAAAATAATGCCAGTTAAGCGCTGCCACTTTCACACGGTCACCCGCATTCCTTCATCTGCGCGCGGACGCAAGGGGAGCGCGCGGAGGTGACGCGACGCGCCGCTGCTTTTCAGCACGGTAAGAGACTTTAATACATTCTGCCTCTGGATGATCATGACAAAACACATCATGCAACCTCATGTTTAGTCGAGTTGAAAGATTTTTATGTTGCTTAAATGGTTTATTTGATGTAGTTTGCTGGTTTGATAAGATTTTTTTCAAGTATTATTTAAATGTTTTACAATATGACATGCATATTGGAGGAAGAAAAGTTGCTTTTACTGTATTTTGGTGATAGGATGTAGGTCACATGCTGTAAAAATATCTGTAATTCAGCAGTTTTTCATATTTTGTGATTTATTGTATTATGGTTTTTAATTTCTCTTTAACTTTTGATGTTGAAAAATTAGAAAAAGAGACTTTTTATTGACATTTTTAGTAGTTTGAAGAGATATATTGCCTGGGATGGATTTATAAATAAAATATATGACTGTTTTGATTATGTATTTTATTAATATGAGATGTCAGTCCAAATATCTACCTGATTATGTATATTCACTGCTTTTTTTTTTTTTTTTTGAGGTAGTCATTAATGAGTGTTTATATTAAACAGAAAGTTTTAAAGGGATAGTTCACATAAAAATGAAACTGTACTCACTAAAAACTCAACCTCAAGTGTGTTTATACAATATATTGTATTAGAAAAAATATATAGAGAATTAAATCTAAAGAACAGAAAATGGTAGGTTTTAAGCAGGTTTTTGTAATTCACATAATCAGCCACACTGTAAATAATATCCATAAATTAATAGTTTTCCATATTTTGGGATTCATTTTTTCATTTTCCCCATTTATTTCTGCTTTTGAACTGCATTATGGGGTCTTGTTGTTTCAGCAAACGATGCTTCATTGTATCTTAAATGTTTGAAGAAGTTTTGACATTTCACCACTATAGCTTAAACAATTTAAACAGGATATAGTTTTTGGTTGTAGTTTTTTCCTTTAACTTTTGATATTGAAAGTTACTTTTATTGAGATTTTTAAAAGTTTGTAGTGATATTTTGCCTGGGATTGTTTTGTAAATAATTAAAAAACTTGTAAAAAAACTGCCAGTACTTTTCTGTTATGTTTTACAGACTTAATTTTATTATTTCTTATCTTATTGACTAAAATATAGGGATGCATGATATATCGGCGACCATATCATTATCGGCATATAAATGTTATTTTTAAGATTATCGTTATCGATACGATATCTAAATTAGGCCGATATCTTTAAGCCGATAAATTATGTAATTGTACTGCCTCATGCATGCACGGGCGGAACTTGTTTAGACTTGTCCTGTGCACTATAATGGAGCTCTCCTCACACTGTTTATTCCTTCAAAGTCCATCCTTTCTTCATGTGGTACTGCTGTGCATTAATAACTCAGTAAGTAACCATGTTCCTCATCACTGTAGATATCTTTAATTGAGTGTCGTTGTGTATTTTGGTTTAAATCGCCTCAGGAAAAATATTACATGTATAAACATCACAGCAGAGATGCACACGTGCTAAACAACTAGGGTTGTATGTAATCTGATATGATTATTTTATTATTATCAACGGGTTGCTTGCCATGTGTTGTTGATGTAAGATTGTATTCAGCTTGATTGGAATATTTATATTGATTATAACAAGCGCGCGTGAGAGCTGTCACCACATACACACACACACACACATCTGATCTGACAGCCTTCACAGCAGCACAAGGGAGAGCTGCTCCAGACACTGAATTCAGCTTAGGAGTTCTTAACTCACCACCACAGTCTGTCTAAATATTCTGCACTCATAAAGTCATCTTGCTTGACTCCGTGGGCAAATCTGCGCCTGCAGGTGTGTGAAACTCACAACAGTTTATCAAAAACTTTTCATTGATAATTTTCATTGATCATCTTCATTGATAATTTTACTTTCACACTACTATAAAAATGTACAGTGGCCGAGACCTTAACCTCTTAAGCTCTGTTGCTATTATAGGGATTTCCGTCTGTATTTTGCCTATCCAAATTCAAAAGCTTCCTAAATCCACATGCAGAGGAGTAAATGCAAAAGTTTGGCATCATTTTAAAGAAAACCCTTTGAATTTTAATAAAACACTATTGAAAGTGATTAAAATATCTGTATATGTTGTCTGTGTTATAATAAACACCAAAAAAAGAGGCGCTTTTTGTATTTTTTTTTTATAAACTCAAATTTGAAAGTGTATCTTTTATGTTGTGTGTGGTCTAGCGTGCTGTAATTCGTTTTGGTGGTTCCCGCACATGTCTGTAATCATAGGAAAAAGAAAAATGTCTCCACCATAATCTATGCTAAAGTTATTGTATTCCAACTGATGAGAGAACGGAACCACTTATGGGGGTATTGGGCAAGTATGGACCTTTAAAATCTAAAGAATGGGAAAGTAGCTGGGTATGCAGACATTCTGCAATTTAAGAAAACATGTACAATTACAAAAAATGCCAGCAAATTGAGAAAAGATCTTCATCTGTGCTAACAAAAATACATTGTTAAAAAATACAACTCAGGTCGGCGCCAGTGGTGTAGTGGTTGGTGCGTCGACACATGTGCTCCGGTGCTCGCGGCAACCCGGGTTTGATTCCGCCTCAAGGTCCTATGCCGATCCTTCCCCTCTCTCTGCTCCCCATGCTTTCCTGTCTATTCTCTACTGTCCTTTCAAAAAAATATAAAGGTGAAAAACCAGTAAAAAATAATTATAAAAAAATATATATATAAAAATACAACTGACAAAAAAATAGCACGACTGATGACATAATTTTCAGCTGTGCATGATCTGTTTGTGTAGAGGAACATTACGTTTTGCAAACATTATGAAAATGTTCTCTGAAGTTTTATGGCACCTGAAGTTTTATGAATGACCTTGACAATGGTTCTGTTAATGTGACTAGAAGAACTTGGTCGCAATGTTCTGTGAATATTGCATTATTGTCAGTGCTTTAGTTTATGTGCATCTCTTCAGTTGTCTTTCTGCATGTACAGTTGAATTATTAGCCCTTTTGTATATTTTATTCCCCAATTTCGATTTAATGGAGATATTTTCTTCAACACATTTCTAAACATATTAATTTAAATAACTCATTTGTAATAACTGATTTATTTTATCTTTGTCATGATGACAGTAAATATTATTAGACTAGATATTCTTCAAGACACTTCTATTGTTACGACTGGGTGGAGTGACAGAGGACAACAGGAGGTAAGATCCAATATGCAGGTTTATTCAATGTCAGGCAAGCAGTGGTCATCAGGTGCAAACGGGTATCTATAGACAGTCCAGAATCGTAGTCGATATAAACAGGCAAAAGGTCGAAAGGCAGGCGGCTAAACAGGATGACTAGGATACAAGGCTAGGGTCTAAACACAGAGAAACAAGACAGGGAGAGACGCTTCGTAATGTCACAGTGGGAAAACAAGACTCGGCCGACTGGAAGCGTCAAAGAGTGGCTTATGAATGGAGTGATATCAGTCTGTGAACAAGGTCCAGCTGGTGATTGCAATCAGGATAGATGAATGAGCAGGCGTGCGTGTTTGGGAGCAGTGCATGTATGAAAATGTAGTCCTGGGAAATGCGGAAATGTAGTCATGAGAGTTCGTGTGAGAACCAGCGATCCTCTGGGAAGCGATCGCTGGTTGTGTGACATCTATTCAGCTTAAAGTGACATTTAAAGGCTTAACTAGGTTAATTATGTTAAAGTTAGAGTAATTAGGCAAGTTATGGTTGCTTAAGAGGGCTAATAATATTGACCTTAAAATGGTTTCAAAAAAATTAAAAACGGCTTTTATTCTAGCCGAAATAAAACAAATAAGACTTTCTCCAGAAGAAAAAATATTATAGGAAATACTGTGAAAATTTCTTTGCTTCTGTTAAACATCATTTGGGAAATATTTAAAAAAAAATTCACAGGAGGACGAATAATTGTGACTTCAACTGTATCTCACCATTGCATCTGCCACCTGTTCTCCAGACATCTGCATCAGCATCTGCTTTTGACAGAGCACTTTTGCTGAAGATTTCCCGTTCATGCATCTTCTAACTCCTATATAAAGACACTTGCGCTACTTTGCACGACTAAGCCTTTCTAAGGAAAATGTGATTATCTGCCGCCCCGACCCGCATTCACACACATGCATGAGAAAAGCTCCGCAACACAATAGAGGCGCAGGGAGAATTACACCACAGACAACAAGAACAGATTAGATGATACAATACGTGCATCTGCTGTTTAGAGAAGAGGATTCATTTACAGTGCTGGACCGTGACCGATGCGGGATATTCTGGGTTTAATTGTATGATTAGATAAAACAGTCTTAAAGGAACACTCCACTTTTGTTGGAAATAGGCTCATTTTACAGCTCACCTAAAGGTAAACTGTTGAGTTTTACCATTTTTTTTATCAGTTCAGCTGATCTCCCGGTCCCTTTTAGCTTAGCTAAGCATAGATCATTGAATCAGATTAGACCACTAGCATCTTACTCAAAATTTAAAAAAAAATATATATATATCATTTTTGATAAGTTTGATAAAGTTTGGAAAATTAAGTTTGGTAGCGCCTTTAGCTTAGCTTAGCATAAATCATTGAATCAGATTAGACCACTAGCATCTTACTCAAAATTGTAAAAAATATATATAATTTTTGATAAGTTTGATAAAGTTTAGAAATTTAAGTTAACCCATTAACCCATTGACTTCCATGGTATTTGTTTCTCCTAGTATAGAAGTCAGAAGTCAGTTTTTCAGAATGTCTTCTTTTGTGTTCAACAGAAGAAAGTAACTGATGAAAGTTTGGAACTACTTGAAGGAGAGTAAACAGTGAGTAAATGTTCATTTTTGGGTAAACTATCCCTTTAAAGCTTGACTTTTCTGTAGTGCACAGTGTTTTCTGTAGTACACGACGGAAAATTTAAAAGTTGCTTATTTCTACGTCGATGGATGGGAATTATACTCTCATGCTGGTGTAAAAATCAAAGAACTTTTAGCTTAGCCTAGCATAAATCATTGAATCGGATTAGACTATTAGCATCTTACTCAAAATTTAAAAATATATATATCATTTTTGAAAAGTTTGATAAAGTTTGGAAAATTAAGTTTGGGAGCACCTTTAGCTTAGCTTAGCATAAATCATTGAATCGGATTGGACCATTAGCAACTCGCTCAATTTTTTTTAAAGACTTTTGATCATTTTCCTATTTAAAGGGGGTTGTTTACCCAAAATGTCATTATTTTCTCACCTATTACCTGTTTCAATTCAAACCTTTAAGAGTTTTTTTCTTGTGATCAACTTTCGTGCAGATATTTTGAAGAAAGCGGCAAACCTGTAACCATTGACTTCCATAGTACACTGAAAAAAGTGTTGCATGCAGAACTGTTGCAAACAATTTATTTGTGTTGAATTTAAACAAACAAATTAAGTTTAATAATGTTCAACTTAATTTGTTTGTTTAAATTCAGCCCAAACAAATTGTTTACAACCACTTAACGAAAAATTATTTAAGTAAATCCAAGGAATCACCTTTAAATATTTGTATTTTTTTATTTGTGTATTTAGTATTTCTTCTTCGATGGAGTCAGTGGTTACAGCTGTTCAGCTTTCTTCAAAACGTCTTCTTTTGTGTTCAACAGAATAAAGAAACTCATAAAAGTTTGGAACCACTCGAAGGGAAGTAAATAGTCAATAAATGTTCATTTTTAGGGTGAACCATCACCTTAAAAGTTGATATTTTCTTGGTAGGTAGCTAGAAACTACTGTATACTCATGCTGACATAACAATCAAGGAAATTTTAGCTTAGCATAGCATAGATAATTGAATCAGATTAGACCATTAGCATCTCACTTAATTAAAAAGAAAGAGTTGATTAATTTTTTTATTTAAAGGGACAGTTCACCCAAAACTGAAAATTCTGTCATTATTTACTCGCCTTTTACTTTAAACCTTTAAGAGTTTCTTTCTTCTGTTGAACACAAAAGAAAATATTTTAAAGAAAGTTCTAAACCTGTAACCATTGACTTCCATGGTATTTGTTTCTCCTAGTATAGAAGTCAATGGTTACAGTTTTTTTTTTCAGTATATCTTCTTTTGTGTTCAACAGAAGAAAGTAACTGATGAAAGTTTGGAACTACTTGAAGGAGAGTAAACAGAGAGTAAATGTTCATTTTTGGGTAAACCATCCCTTTAAAGCTTGACTTTTCTGTAGTACACAGTGTTTTCTGTAGTACACGACGGAAAATTAAAAGTTGCTTATTTCTACGTCGATGGATGGGAATTATACTCTCATACTGGTATAATAATCAAAGAACTTTTAGCTTAGCCTAGCATAGATCATTAAATCGGATTAGACCACTAGCATCTTACTCAAAATTTAAAAATATATATATCATTTTTGAAAAGTTTGATAAAGTTTGGAAGCACCTTTAGCTTAGCTTAGCATAAATCATTGAATCGGATTGGACCATTAGCAACTCGCTCAATTTTTTTAAAAGAGTTTTGATCATTTTCCTATTTAAAGGGGGTTGTTTACCCAAAATGTCATTATTTTTTCACCTATTACCTGTTTCAATTCAAACCTTTAAGAGTTTTTTTCTTGTGATCAACTTTCTTGCAGATATTTTGAAGAAAGCGGTAAACCTGTAACCATTGACTTCCATAGTACACTGAAAAAAGTGTTGCATGCAGAACTGTTGCAAACAATTTATTTGTGTTGAATTTAAACAAACAAATTAAGTTTAATAATGTTCAACTTAATTTGTTTGTTTAAATTCAGCCCAAACAAATTGTTTACAACCACTTAACGAAAAATTATTTAAGTAAATCCAAGGAATCACCTTTAAATATTTGTATTTTTTTATTTGTGTATTTAGTATTTCTTCTTCGATGGAGTCAGTGGTTACAGGTGTTCAGCTTTCTTCAAAACGTCTTCTTTTGTGTTCAACAGAATAAAGAAACTCATAAAAGTTTGGAACCACTCGAAGGGAAGTAAATAGTCAATAAATGTTCATTTTTAGGGTGAACCATCACCTTAAAAGTTGTTATTTTCTTGGTAGGTAGCTAGAAACTACTGTATACTCATGCTGACAAAACAATCAAGGAAATTTTAGCTTAGCATAGCATAGATAATTGAATCAGATTAGACCATTGGCATCTCACTTAATTAAAAAGAAAGAGTTGATTAATTTTTTTATTTAAAGGGACAGTTCACCCAAAACTGAAAATTCTGTCATTATTTACTCGCCTTTTACTTTAAACCTTTAAGAGTTTCTTTCTTCTGTTGAACACAAAAGAAAATATTTTAAAGAAAGTTCTAAACCTGTAACCATTGACTTCCATCATATTTGTTTCTCCTAGTATAGAAGTCAATGGTTACAGTTTTTTTTTTCAGTATATCTTCTTTTGCGTTCAACAGAAGAAAGTATCTGATGAAAGTTTGGAACTACTTGAAGGAGAGTAAACAGTGAGTAAATGTTCATTTTTGGGTAAACCATCCCTTTAAAGCTTGACTTTTCTGTAGTGCACAGTGTTTTCTGTAGTACACGACGGAAAATTAAAAGTTGCTTATTTCTACGTCGATGGATGGGAATTATACTCTCATGCTGGTGTAATAATCAAAGAACTTTTAGCTTAGCCTAGCATAAATCATTGAATCGGATTAGACCACTAGCATCTTGCTCAAAAAAAAAAAGAAATAAATATTGTGATACTTTTCCTATTTAAAGGGATAGTTACCCAAAACTGAAACTTCTCTCATTATTTACTCGCCTTTGACTTGTTTCAAACCTTTAAGAGTTTCTTTCTTCTGTTGAACACAAAAAAAGACATTTTGAAGAAAGCTGAAAACCTGTAACCACTGACTTCCATAGTATTTGTTTCTCCTAGTATTGAAGTCAAGGGTTACAGGTTTACATCTTTCTTCAAAATATCTTCTTTTGTGTTCAGCAGAAGAAAGAAACGTATGAAAGTTTGAATCCACTTGAAGGAAATTAAAAAAGTGATTACATTTTCATTTTGCGTGAACTATATTGACTTTTCTGTAGTACAGTGTTTTCAGTAGTACACCAATGGAAAATTAAAAGTTGCTTATTTCTAAGTTGATAGCTAAGAACTGCTCTCATTATGGTGTAATAATCAAGGGACCTTCAGCTTAGCTTAGCATAAATCATTGAATCGGATTAGACCATTAGCATCTTGCTCTCTTACTCTCTCATTACTTCTTTAAAAACTTAATGAATTTCTTTCTTCTGTTGAACACACAATATCTTAAAATAAGATGGAAACCTGTAACCATTGACTAAGCAAAGAAAAAGATAACAGTGACTGAATGTTTAAACTGTAAAACATGCACACGAGTGATTTATTTATTTTGAATGATCTTAATTACTACAAGCAGTACCATCTTCGCTGCATCTTCTTACACTAAATATTAGTATTATTAGTATTAGTATATACAGAAAAGGACAATTAATTATTTAAAACAGTTCCCAAATACTTGTACTGATCAACACTCTCAACACCCACTCCATTAATGCTGGTTTGCATTAATAATTAATTTTACAGTGCATCGTTAATTAAAAATAATAAAAAATGAGATACAGATAAGTAAGAAAAAGTAAGGCAAAAGTAACATAATGCTTTACTTTGCATAAAAACTAACTCACTTACTCAAACTAGTTACTTTGTTTGGGTGTAACTCAATATTAATGCAAAGCACCGTTCTCCAGCACTGCTCATGACTAGTTTTGTGGTTCAGGATCACACATATAGTCAGCATTATTACTCAAATCATGCGTGCAGTGGTGCAGGTGATGGGTTTGTGTTGTTTTTAGCGAGCAGCAGTTTGGTTGTGTGTGTGTGTGTGTGTGTTTTTGTGAGGCTCGTTGCAGTGACATCAAAGAGGCAGCTGAACAATTGCCTCATTCTGCCCTTCTACCCCCACTGTCTCTCCACTATTTCCACTTGATTAAGCTCCAAGCCTCTTGAGTCGAATCCGCAGGGAGAATGCTTCACTAATTTCAGGACGGGACTTCCAAACAAAAACAGGGTCACTTTTTCTGTCGGCTCTAATTTGAGTCAGGTTGAATCAGGTAGGATTTGTCTTCCCTCGGTGTTTGAACGTGTGCACGGAGGAAAGAAAAAAATAAATAGTACAGAAAAGCGACTACCTCATTTAATTCAGACGAGAAAAAGAATTCAAATGTAAATGTTATGCAGTGTTGAATGTAAAAATTAAGTAGTTACTGTGATTAAATTATTTATTCACTGAAAAAGTAAAGTAAGAGAAAACTTTACATTTTTAGGTCTTTTAAATATTTATTTATAATTTACTTGCTTTAAATACTATAAAGACATTCTACAGAGTTGTTACCATAGCAACTATAGAATCACCACAACAGATCAATTACTATAGTTGTTGTGTTACCATAGAAACTATAGAATCACCACAACAGATCAATTACTATAGTTCTTGTTACCATAGCAACTATAGAATCACCATAACAGATCAATCACTATAGTTGTTGTGTTACCATAGCAACTATAGAATCACCACAACAGATCAATTACTATAGTTGCTGTGTTACCATAGAAACTATAGAATCACCACAACAGATCAATTACTATAGTTGTTGTGTTACCATAGAAACTATAGAATCACCACAACAGATCAATTACTATAGTTCTTGTTACCATAGCAACTATAGAATCACCACAACAGATCAATTACTATAGTTGCTGTGTTACCATAGCGACTATAGAATCACCACAACAGATCAATCACTATAGTTGTTGTTACCATAGCGACTATAGAATCACCACAACAGATCAATCACTATAGTTGTTGTTACCATAGCGACTATAGAATCACCACAACAGATCAATCACTATAGTTGTTGTTACCATAGCGACTATAGAATCACCACAACAGATCAATCACTATAGTTGTTGTGTTACCATAGCGACTATAGAATCACCACAACAGATCAATTACTATAGTTGTTGTGTTACCATAGCAACTATAGAATCACCACAACAGATCAATTACTATAGTTGTTGTTACCATAGCGACTATAGAATCACCACAACAGATCAATTTCTATAGTTGTTGTGTTACCATAGTAATTATAGAATCACCACAACAGATCAATCACCATAGTTGTTGTTACCATAGCAACTGTAGAATCACCACAACAGATCAATCACTATAGTTGTTGTTACCACAGCGACTATAGAATTACCCAAACAGATCAATCACTATAGTTGTTGTGTTACCATAGCAACTATAGAATCACCACAAAAGATCAATTACTATAGTCATTGTTACCATAGCAACTAGAGAATTGCCACAGCAGAACAATTACTACAGTTGTTGTTACCATAGCAACTATAAAATGGTTATAGTTATTTATAATTTACTTGCTTTAAATATCATAAATACATTCTACAGAGTTTGCTGTAAATCAATTCAGAGAAGCAAAGTAATTATATTTTTTAGAATAAATCTATTTATTAACTAAAGATTTATCAATATTGTGCATGCTTAAGAGCGTAATTTACAGCACCAACCTAGACAATATAGCACTGCACACTATTACAAATTTTTAGAAAAGTAACTTTTTCCAACTTTTCAAGGTTAAAAATTGTTGGGAGAAACATTAAGCTCTCATAATGCAATTCAAAAGCAGATGTAAGTGCAAAAAAACATGACTCAAGTACACAGAAAACAAATATTTACAAATGTTGAATACAGTGAATATTGAATGCAAATATTGGCATATAAGTCAATATTTTGCTCCATTGCTGATCTCCATGTTCTCCAAGACTCTGTGATGCTGGTGATTGTGGTATCTGTTGAGCGGGCGGGTGTGTGTTTGAGTCTGTCATCTTCTATGAACTGAATATGATTAATGGCTTCAGATCTCACGGTGCATTAAAGACATGTTGCTTCTCATCTTTCATCTCATTCAGTGATTCGGCGCTGCTTAATTGCTGTTATTAATCTCCTTATGATCATTGACGTGGGGAATTTGTATTGCTCTGTCAGCCCAAGTGAACAAATACTATAGCAATTTGTAACAATTACTATAGTGTTTTTGAATGACGCTATTATACCGTATATTTACCTCATTTTGCTAATGAATGCTACTGCATACTGTAGTATTAAATATTGTGAACTGATAAATGCTGTAGAATACTTTAGGTTTTACTACAGTAAAGTGTGGTGTGATGTAATATGCAATACCCTATTAGTGTGGAAAACTACAGTATTGGAATATTTGTTTATATTACTATAGTTGTTGTGTGTTACTATAGCAACTATAGAATTACCACAAAAGTATTATCGCTGTAGTTGTTGTGTCACCAACCATAGAATCACCACAAAATATACATTACTATAGTTGTTGTGTTACCATAGCAACTATAGATTCACTACAAAGGTTCAGTCACCACAGTTGTTGTTACCATAGCAACTTTAGAATCACCATAACAGATCAATCACTGTAGTTGTTATGCTACCATGGCAACTATGGAATTTCCACAAAAGATCAATTACTATAAACAGCAAAAATCAGTGCAAGGCACTCAAGATTTGGGAAAAAATATTAAAAAGCCTTTATTCAAATGTCTGACCTTTTAAAACCAACGTGTTTCGGCAGAGAGCTGCCTTCATCAGGGTTACAGTGATAGTGCATCTGAAGTTTCTTTAAATGCTACGGTCTCATGACTCTTTATAATATCGATACCATACTAAAACAATATATTAAGTATTGATTAAGGGGGAAAATTTATATATATATATATATATATATATATATATATATATATATATATATATATATATATATATATATATATATATATATATATATATATATATATAAGAAGGGCATCCGCTGCATGCGTAAAACATATGCTGGATAAGTTGGCGATTCATTCTATATGTATATATATATATATATATATATATATAGAGATAGGCGGCCTCGTGCCTTAGCGCCCCATCAGTGCTGATATACAGCTATAGCACACTGCTATGGCTGCTATGCAAGTGTGATATTGCGTTTATACAACAGTTCGACGGCACAATCTTGTAAAAAAAGGAGAATATCAAACACAGAGAGTCTAAACCCCTTTTGTATTAGGAACTACTTTCTTCCGCCATTTATTCACATCTGCAGCTGACGTCAGAATAGCTGAAGCTGTTACTAATTCACCAACATCACTTTAGAGAGCATTTGAATGATTCTCTATAACGTAAAGCTATGCTTCTGGTGCATGACCCAAGGTGATGACAAAACAGCAAATTTTGCTCACATTTTAAGATTATAAGGCTGAACGTGACATGAAATGCCATCCGTCTACAGAGATTTCTCACCAGACTGCTGTTGTGTTTGCGATAAGGAGGGACAAGGCTGAATCCAGCTTCTTATTTGCAGCTTCTTATTGACTCTATCCGGTCCACCTTAAAACCACGAGGCTTCCGTTTTTCAGCTTTTAATTCACGCTCAAGAGAACACACTGAGCAAGGGCTTATTATGCGGTTCTGGCGCCATCTTGTGGATAGAAAACGTCAACTGTCGCCGGCGAGCTGTCTCTCAGAAATTGTAAATATTTTAACAATAGGCACTATTCTTGCAAATAAACTGCATAGTTGCAGTCTAAACAACTACATTCTCCTCTAAAAAGCCTCAAAAGTATATTTGGTTGTCTAACAGCAGTAATATTTGTCAAACTGTAGTGTCTGCTTGTTGCTGGCTGTATGTAGGCGGAGTAATACACAAAGGGCAAAGAGGCTGTACGAATGCTGATATTACTTAAAGATATCACGGCTATCAGCAAATTAAATACGAGATCCAGACCGAACTGTTGTATATATATATATATATATATATATATATATATATATATATATATATATATATATATATATAGTATGTATATATATATAGTATGTATGTATGTGTGTGTGTGTGTGTGTATATGTGTGTATATTTGTGTGTGTGTGTATATAGTATAAATATATATATATATATATATATATATATATATATATAGTATGTATATATATATATATATATATATATAGTATGTATATATATATATATATATATATATATATATGTGTGTGTGTATATGTGTGTGTGTATGTATATACTATATATATGTATATGTGTATATATATGTGTATATGTTTGTGTGTATATATATGTGTGTGTGTGTGTGTGTGTGTGTGTGTGTGTGTGTGTGTGTGTGTGTGTGTGTGTGTGTGTGTGTGTGTGTGTGTGTGTGTGTGTGTATATATATACACACACATATACATAATGCTCATACACTTGTCATACACATGCATACCTATTCAGCAGTATATATTGAAAGTCTGTTGAACATTCTTGATATAACAATCTGTAGAGTATTCTTACAAAAAAGGAGAAAAATCCAATTCACCATTTAAGTCTAGAAGTCTAGTCACTTTTAATGTATAGATCCAACAGGTTTCTCTGTTTTAATCAGAGAGGTTATTGTATATATAGTTGAAGTCACAATTATTTACCCTCCTGTCCAATGTTTATTCATTTAAAAAAAATTTGTGTTAAAAAGTGATGTAAATTGGGCTAGGAGCTATCAAAAAAAAAGCTAGGACTTTTCACTGTATTTCTGCTAATATTATTTTCTTCTGGAGAAATAGTCCAGTTTATTTATGCTTGTCAATTTGGACATGCAGATGATTTAAAAAAAGCATTTTGCAACTTTTCACCAAAACAAGTACAGATTCCCTGTTTCTTAAAGGCTGATTTATACTTCTGCGTCAAACACCGGCGTATGCTACGGCGCTGACGCATAGCCCTTCGCCGTGGCCATCGCCGTCACTGACGTGCACCTCTCAAAAAATGTAACTACACGTCGCAACGACGCGTAGCGTAAGCTCTGTGATTGGTCGGCTTGGTAGCGCTAACGAGTCTGGGCGGGACCGAGAGCCGCGCGAATGGCGCGAGCGATTGTTTACAAGTGTGGAGTCCCGTGAAGGAGCTCCGGATGGAAAGTTTTGTTTTGTGTTTACCTTATAGTTAAAGTTGTTGCACGTCCGCCGGTTCCTGCCTCAAAATGAGCGAGTTTGAGCCACTTGTACATCCCGGAAGTGTTCAGGAAAAGCAAAAAAGCAGAGAAGAAACTCGACACAGAGGAACATTTACACCTCACTGCCAACTAGCGTTTCGGAAGTGTTAATGCAGACCGACAGAGACAGCGCGCAAAAGTATAAATGCACAGCCACGCGCGTTGCCTGCGCCGTGGGTTACGCCAGTCACCTGACGCAGAAGTATAAATCAGGCTTAAAGCAGTTGCTTAGCAATGTGCAGTTGTGTCCCGTGCAGACAGTGACCCAATGGGTTGTTTTTCTCCTCAGACCACTGCACTGTGAATACTAATGCTCTCACTACACACAATGAAGGAAAACACATCTTAACATACGCTAACTCCCTCTGAATATCTTGATGTACACTGTAATAAATCTCCGTTAATGAACAGTTTCTGGATTCACAAGTGCTTATTTGCGGTGGCAAATTGCATGTTGATCTCTGCTCTGTCCACTTTTGATGTTGAAAATTCAACTCTACAGTTTAACAAAGAGACTTTTATTGACAATTTAGTAGTTTATTAGATAATATTAAGTATTAGAAATACTATCTAGAGAAAGAAGTCTGTAAAATAACAGAAAATGTGCTGCAGTTTATTACAAGGGTTTTGTAGTGTAATAGACAACACCAACCCAGACAATATAACACTATAAGTCTCTTTTAATTTTACTTTTCAAGGTTAAAAGTTGTTGTAAAGAAAGATAAAGATCCCATAATGCAATTCAAAAGCATAAATAAATTTATGGATATTTCTTTTACAGTGTTTGGAGTTCTAAACTTCAGTATGTCTGCATTTCTCTCTGATTTGGCTTTTTTTGTGTGTGTGTGTGTGAGAAAAGCTTTGAACAAGATTACAGACTTGTTGAATGGATGTCTAAAGCCCTTAAAGGAATAGTTCACACACAAATATATATATTTTTTCTCAATGACTCACGAGGAGGCATGGTGGCTCTGTGGTTAGCACTGTGGCCTCACAGCAAGAAGGTCGCTGGTTCGAGTCGCGGCTGCTTCAGTTGGCGTTTCTGTGTGGAGTTTGCATGTTCTCCCTGTGTTGGCGTGGGTTTCCTCCGGGTGCTCCGGTTTCCCCCACAGACCAAACACGTGCTATAGGTAATTGATGAACTAAATTGGCCAACAGTATCTGGATGCAGCCATTATGATGCAAACTGAGACTGCATCACTCAGCGATGCAATGTCAGACACAATGCACTCATATGGAGCGAGTGACGTCACTGAGACGGGTAGGGTTAGTGGTGGGGTTAGGTGAGCCTATTAAAAAGCATTGGATGCAGCCCAGATTGCACTGCACCAGGTCTGCAGCCAGACCCCTCTCAAATTGGCCATAGTGTATGAGTGTGCATGGGTGCTTACCAATGCTGGGTTGCGACTGTAAGGGGATCTGCTGTGTAAAACATATGCTGGAATAGTTGACGGTTCATTCCGCTGTGGTGACCTCTGATGAATAAAGGGACTAAGCCGAAGGGAAATGAATGAATTAATGTTTACCCATCTGAAGTGGTTACAAACCTTTAAGTTTCTTTCTTCTGTTGAACACAAAAGAAGATGTTTTGAAGGAAGTTGAAAACCTGTATTCGTTGACTTCCATAGAAGGAGAAACACAAACTATGGAAGTTTTACAGGTTTCCAACATTTTCAAAACATCTAATATGTAATGTTCAATTTAATGTACTTTTGGAGTTAATATTCCTGGTCACCACTAGAGGGCTGTGTTTGAAATGGCATCATCGCTCTGTGTGTGTGTGTGTGTGTGTGTGAGACTGTGTGTGTGGCATGTCATGGTTTTGCCAAGTACAATATGATCCTGGGTTGACATCTATCTTGATCCTGGGACATTTTTGTTGGAATATGTAATCCATACCCATTCCCTAGCACTAAACCCAACTATAATTGTACATTATTCCCAAAATCAGAGGGGAATAATAGTTGGATAACACGCATGTAGAAGTGCATAAACCTAAATGTTAATCTAAACTTAACGTATAAGCGGTAAACACATCCCTTAATACTGATTGGCTGATTGGAATGTTGTTCCGGGATCAATATAGATGTTCATCCAGGATCACATTGTACTTGGTGAAATCGGGTTGGCGATGACGTGTATGTAGCTGATGATGATGATGAACACATTAAGGTATAAGGAGTAAAAATTAAATATTTATAGATGTCACCAAGCAAATAATGAGTATTAATAGTGGTGATTTTATACAGACTAAATAAGAACTATATTATAAAGAAATGAGGGTCCAAGATGCGTCTTATAATGTTCTTAATTATGCAAATAAAAAATATAGTTGAATATGTTATAGTTATAGTAAATATAGTTGACATGGTGGCTCAGTGGTTAGCACTGTCGCCTCACTCCAAGAAGGTCACTGGTTTGAGTCCCGGCAGGGTCAGTTGGTGTTTCTGTGTGGAGTTTGCATGTTCTCCCCGTGTTGGCGTGGGTTTTCTCTGAGTGCTCCGGTTTCCCCCACAGTCCAAACACATGCGCTATAGGGGAATTGATTAACTAAATTGGCTGTAGTGTACGAGTGTGTCGGTGTGTGAGGGTGTATGGGTGTTTTCCAGTACTGGGTTGCGGCTGGAAGGGCATCCGCTGTGTGAAACTTATGCTGGAATAGATGGCGGTTCATTCCGCTGTGGCGACCCCTGATGAATAAGGGACTAAGCTGAAGGAAAATGAATGAATGACTAAATTATATTGAAATGATGTAAGGCTGATCAACTATATGGGTAAATCCTAGTTGGTTTGTTGGCTAGTGGCAAAAAATTACAATTTCAGATGACGATTAAAGTACTTTAGATGTGTATGGAAACTATTATTACTATTATTAAATAGAAACTATTAGAATTAATAATTAGTAACTATATTATTAATCTTCTGTGAAGAAATTAAGAAATGTATGTTTGCTCAAAAGAAATAATCAGATCAGATTGTAATGCACTTAATCCTGTCACAATAATCAATATCTGGACTTATTGCGCAACTAATGGACTTGAACTCTTATCATTTTTGGTGATGAACTATACAGTGCATCTGGAGAGTATTGCTTTTTCCACATTGTTTTATGTTACAGCCTTAGTCTAAAATAGATTAAATTGATTTATTTCCTCAACATTCTACACAAATTCCACCATAATGACAATGTGAAAAAAAAGAGTTTTTGAAATTGTTGCAAATTTATTAAAATAAAAAGCTGCAAAATCAGATGTTCATCAGTATTCACAGACTTTGTTCAACACTTTGTTGATGCACCTTTGGCAGCGATTACAGCCTCAAGTCTTTCTGAATATGATGCCACAAGCTTGGCTCACCTGTCTTTGGGAATTTTGGCCCGTTCCTCTTTGCAGTACTTCTCAAGCTCTATCAGGTTGGATGGGAAGCGACGGTGTTCAGCCATTTTCAGATCTCTCCAGAGATGTTCAACAGGATTTAGGTCTGGGCTTTGGCTGGGCCACTAAAGCACATTTAGTTGTTGTGAAGCCACTCTATTGATATTTTGGCGGTGTGCATTGGGTTATTGTCCTGCTGGAAGATGAAGCGTCGCCTCAGTCTGAGGTCAAGAGCACTCTGAAGCAGATTTTCATTCAGGATGTCTCTGTACATTGCTGCATTCATCTTTCCCTCTATCCTGACTAGTCTTCCAGTTCCTGCTGCTGAAACACATCCCCACAGCATGATGCCAACACCACCATGCTTCACTGTAGGGATGCTGTTAGCCTGGTGGAGCGCTGCCTGCTTTTCTCCAAACGTAACGCCTGGCGTTCACTCCAAAGAGTTCAGTTTGAGTCTCATCAGAGCAGAGAGTTTAGTTTCTGATGGTCTGAGAGTCCTTCAGACGCCTTTAGGCAAACTCCAGGTGGGGAGTGTCTTCCGTCTGGCCACTCCTCCATACAGGCCTGATTGGTGGATTCCTCCACAGATGGTTGTCCTTCTGTAAGGTTCTCCTCTCTCCACAGAAGAACGCTGGAGCTCAGCCTGAGTGACAATCGGGTTATTGATCACCTCCTTGACTAAGGCCCTTCTCCCCTGATCACTCAGCTTAGATGGCCGACCAGCTCTAGGAAGAGTCCTGCTGGTTAAACATCTTCCACTTATGGATGATGAAGGCCGCTGTGCTCAATGAAGCTTTCAGAGCAGCAGAAATGTTTCTGTAACCTTCCCCAGCCTTGTGCCTCGAGACAATCCTGTCTCGAAGATCTACAGACAATTCCTTAGTCTTCATGCTTGGTTTGTGCTTTGACATGCACTGTCAATCCTGGGCCCTTATATAGACAGGTGTACGCCTTTTCAGATCATGTCCAACTGAATTGAGCACAGATTAAGCTGCTGAAACATCTCAAGAATGATCAGTGGAAACAGAATGAACCTGAGCTCAGTTTAGAGCTTCACAACAAAGGCTGTGAATACTGATGTACATGACATTTTTCAGCTTTTTTGTTTGTAATAACGTTGCAACAATTTCTAAAACTTTTTTTCACATTGTCATCATGGGGGATTGTGTGTAGAATGTTGAGAAAATGAATGAATTTAAGAGAAAAAATTGTTAAAAAATGAAGGGCTATCAATACTTTCCGGATGCACTATATATCGGCCGTACATAAAAACCAATTAGCAACACTTTAGCTTATTGTGCAACATCTCTATCTCTATTGGTCAGTGTCAGTATGGTAAAAAACACTACAGTATTAACTATAAATTACTATAGTATATTCTAATGGTGTGGTGTCTGACGATAAAACATGAAAATAGATCTGGTAGCAGATATCGCAGCCTCTGTTACTCTTTATGCTGTTCACATTTATTATTATTTATTTAGGATATGCACTTTCACATTCTGACTCCAATGACTGATTATTAAACTGTTCAAATGACTATAATTAAATGGAACATTCTTAAGAATGAAATATGATATGTTCTGTGGAAAAGTGCACTTGCAAACGGATGATATTATACTGTCATTCTGGCATTATATAATGATGAGTGGCATAAAATGGCCTTAAAATGACAATAATATCCTTTATCACAATATATTTTGGTGCAATATATCGCACAACAAAACAGAGATGTTGTGACATGCCTAAATGCACGGGGTAAAAATGTGATCCTGTACTACATGTATTGAAAACGTGAAATTCTTGTTTAAAACATTTTTCCTGTTTCAGATATTTTTAAGGATTTGTGCCTCAGTTTTCATTGTATGTAAAAGACAAAAGAGTATTTATTTGATATAAAAAGCTCCTACAAATAGCGTATTCCTAATCTCTACATGTTAAACTGGAAATTATTTTAACATGGAAAAGTAATAACACACTTAGTTCAGTTTAAGCGTTGAAATCGACTCCTAATTTGCAGATCAGTGGTTGTAATACGCAAACACACATCATTAAGGGTTATTTTTGGCACAAAAAGACCAAACTGTACAGCTTTACAGGCTGATAAGTGTGGAGATTCATCTTCAACAAACACTTGAGCAAACAGGAAAGAGTCATTACACAGATAAGCCTTCAAATGAGCAGCTTTACATAAGGACCGCCGCTCGCTCATATTGTGCTGCTAATTTTTGTTTGTAGAGTTTGAAGGTTTTGTTTGGTAGCAAAGTTTGGAGTCCTCGTGTTTTTTGTTATTGTAAAAATTCGCTTTTTTCCCCCGATGCTGCAGTTATACTGTAATATTGCAGAATATATTTAAAATAAATAAATAAAGATTGTCATTACCTCAGAAACTAAAGTAACTTTTTGGTTACATTGTCTTAAAGGTTCAGGACACCCTGGAGAACTTTTTTTATATATATTAACAGATGTGTGTGTGTTGAGCATCAGTTAAGACAATGTTAGCACCTGTCAGCTTTAATTGTGGGGAAAACTGGATAATTTTGAGCTTTTGTCAGCTCATTTCAGCTTCCGGGTTTAAAATGATTTTTGGGGAGGGATCAAAATCGGTGACGTAGCGAAGTACTGCAAGTGCAATGATGACGCGTCGGTTTCTCATTAATATTCATAGCAGAGTTTCATTATCCTATAAGAAGAGCCTGCTGCTTAATTATTCATGAGAGCACGACAGCACGCGCTTTCCGAAGGCAAGGCAGACGCAGACGCGCAGTAGCCGTTTATGAAGGCTCGTATATGTTTGTTTCCATGATCCACGGGGTTTGTTGCATGTTTTTTTCCCCGCGATCCTGTCAGGGCCGATCATACAGCAAAGCTGTGTGTGTGATGCAAGCATTTTTGTCGGGAGAGCAGCACGAGAATTGGAGAATGGCGGACGTTGTCTTGTATCAGCAGTTCATTCACATTCAGACACATCACTGTGCTGCTGTGTTCGCCTAAATCCTCCGATTACCAGCAGCACTAATGGTTAAAATAGACAGGTCAGGAGACCTGCTGCACTGAGTCTGCATTTAGATCTATGATTCAGACCCGGGGATTGAGGGAGAATCCTCATTTATAGTGTTTACATGAACACACTTATCTTTATAATGATATAAATTGTGGTTATGTGTATATGAAATTACGAATAACAAATGTAGCAGGGCACTAAATTACTGTTTATTTCTTTGCATTTTAACTTTGTAAACTATAAACTCATGCGTCTCCTCACGGTTTGCGTCTCATTTTGTGAGCTAACTGTCAACAACAGTTATTCGCTCCCCTTCTCCCCTGCTGGCCACGCCCACTCCTGCCTGATGCTCGCGGAGCTCCACGCCCATTAATCATGCATCTTTTGAAAAAGTTCTGAAGTAGACTTTAATCGAAAGTGGGGGGTGTCATGGCCCTTTAATTGTTGACTCAGAAGGGGCCAGCATGGAGGCTCAGTGGTTAACACTGTAGCCTCACTCACAGCAAGAAGGTTGCTGGTTTGAGCCTCGGCTGGGTCAGTTAGCATTTCCGTGAGGAGTTTGCATGTTCTCCCCGTGTTGTTGTGGGTTTCCTCAGGGTGCTCCGGTTTTCCCCACAGTCCAAACACGTGCTATAGGGCACTGGTTCCCAACTAGGAGGTCGCGGCCCACAAGGGGGCCTCAGCGAGCACTGTTGGGGGTCGCGTCATTTTTTAAACATTTCTCAGCACTGACAATGGGGCATATGCTGAGCTAGTGTGTTTCCCATGCTGATAAACTTCTAGTGACCTGTTATTGTGAGTTTTTTCCATTTTAAACGATTCCTGTTACAGCATCGATGTTGTATTGTAGTTAAAATACAATCAGTTAAACAGACTTTTGCATTCATTTAGTTGCTCAAGCGTAAAACGAGACAAAAAGCCGTTTACTCGCACTCGCCCATCAGAATCGGCAGGCTAGCGCAGAAGGTCTATTGAATATACTGGGGTAAAATAAATGCTCATTTTATAAAGATATGGCAGGGGGAATGTAATTTAATGCGGTGCTTCTTGTACAATCTGAGACCCACTTTATATCGGATATCACTCAGCTAGAGGAGATCGCTGATTTTTAAAGAAAACACACCTTAATTTTATTTTGCATTGACATACAGTTCACCGGAAACGATTAACCCAGATTACTGGCAAATTAAAAGTCCTATTAGCATGCTTCGGCATATATCGTATTAAAAGAATGAGCATGTTGCCTTAGTTCCTGTTATCTCCTAACTCAGTGGTCCTCAACTGCCGGTCCGTGGATCAAGTGGTACCAGCCGCACAGGAAATCATGAATTATTTCCATTTTATTATCTGCGTCTGAATGATCTTTTATTTTCAAAAGTCTTTTATTTTGAAAAATAACCGTACACTCGCTTGCATACCGGTCACTTGGATTTAACCCACAAGCAGCAAAATGAGTAAGAAACAGACGTCTTCGGAAATTGTGTTTTCTAAGAGGAAAAGGCCCAGTGAACGACCTACGAACTGCCAAGGAATAGAGCCGCTACACACTTGTCAACAAATCAGGTGAATCCAGCATGGCTCTGCAAGAAGATCAACTGTTGGAGATCACCAGTGGGGCAGTTCACATATTGCGTATTTCTAGAGTTTGCACAAGTTTGCTGTTTCTAACGAAGGTGTGTGGCATGTGCACACAAGTGGCGTGACGTGCTCTCGCCAATGACTCCCGCGAGCTCGAAACCCGTTTACACACTTTGTGATATTAACCCGACCCCCCCCCCCCATCCACATCATCGCTCAACCTAACCCCTCCACCCTCCTCAGTTTGTGATAACCCCGCCCCCTTTGCTCTTCAGTTTGCGATCAGTTACCCCCCGCATTTGTGGCAACACCACTGAGTGCATGGGTGTTTCCAAGTACTGGGTTGCAGCTGGAAGGGCATCTGCTGTGTAAAACATAGCTGGCATAGTTGGTGGTTCATTCTGCTGTGGCGACCCCTGACATTGAGAGATTAACGTCAACTAAGACTTAAAAGATTTTGTGGTTGTCATTACATTGGCACCATCTTGTGTCTGAATAATCTGGAGAAAGTCTTGTTTTATTTCGGCTAGAATAAAAGTGTTTTTTAATTGTTTTAAACCCATTTTAATGTCAATATTATTAGCCCCCTTAAGCAATATTAGTTTTTGATTGTCTGCATAACAAATCACTGTTATACAATGACTTGCCTAATTACCCTAACTTTACCCTAGTTACCCTAGTTAAGCCTTTAAATGTCACTTTCAGCTGAACACTAGTGTCTTGAAGAATATCTAGTCTAATATTATTTACTGTCATCATTGCAAAGATCAAATAAATCAGTTATTAGAAATGAGTTATTAAAACTATTATGATTAGGATTGTGTTGAGAAAGTCGTCTCTGTTAAAATTGGAGAAGAACATATACAGGGGGTTGAATAATTCAGACTGTAACTGTTTGTCACAGGAGTTGTACATTCCCATTTCACGAAACTCAGAGATAATTGAAGAGTTGTTCAGGAAACTGAATCTGCTTGTTTCCAGTAAAGCTTCATAAATGAGCGAGAATCATGAGACACGACACGCTCCCTTGAGCTCATCCTGCGTTCAGAATAAGAGCAGGAGTAAACGCACATCCGCCGCTCGTGCACGGGCGAGGTGCTTCCTGTTTTCATTATGGATGATTATACCAGTCTCCGGAGGACGCTGTATCTGTGAAGAAACTCTTTAAGATCAGCTCATACATGTTAAAGTACATGCTGGAGGAGTGTGGTGTAACTCACAGTGACGTCAAACTGACCGATGACAATTACATAGCACTACAACACTGCAATAGTCTGGTTAATATCATCGAATCTAACATGTCTGTTTTTTAGCTTGTCTAAATAATCCTATAATCCTAAATAATCCTAAAATCTCCTATTTTGTTGTTTTTTATCTTTTTTTATTTTAAGCATAATATTAACCTTTCTAATTATTTTTGACCTTTTTTATTCTCTAACAGTCACAATCAGTGTTTGCCATGGGTAAAATCATAAATAAAAGCATGATGTTTCCTACTTGTTTTGTTTTTAAATTCAATATATTCAGTTGTGTCACTGTTTTCTGTTACGTTTTATTTTATTGTCAGCATTTTTCTTCTTTTTTTGAATTTTGTAAATTGAATTTTTCTTTCCAGTTTTCCTTGTTTTGCTCTTTGCTTTCTCTGTTTACAGTAAATAGCATTTTTATGACTGAATGACATGATTCCATGATCAGTTTTTTCATGCACATGCCTACACTACTGCATGCAGAGACTTGCTTTGCATTATCAAATCTAAAATATTATATATCTAATTTATATATATATATATATATATATATATATATATATATATATATATATATATATATATATATATATATATATATATATAAAACGTTTTTCATGGATTGCAATTTTCCAGTTTATATTTTGCTTGTATTTGTTGCATGATCAGTGTTTTTCATTTGTATCTAAAAATAATTAAACATGATATTAAGATGATCCTTGCATCATCAAATCTAACATGTCTGTTTAATTAGTTTGTCTAAATTATGTTTCTTCATTAAATATCTCCTTTTTTTGCTATTTTCTATTTTTCTCTTTTACTCTAAGCATAATTTTAACCTGTCCAAAAATATGTTTATTCTCTAACAGTCATAATCAGTGACTGTTAGAGAATAAATAAAAATAATAATAAATAAAAGCATGATGTTTTCTACTTGTTTTGTTTGAAAATCCATATATTCAGTTGTGTCACTGTTTTCTGTTACGCTTTATTTTATTGTCAGCATTTTTCTTCTTTTTTTGATTTTGTAAATTAAATTTTTTTCTTTCCAATTTTACTTGTTCTTTCTCTGTTTACAGTAAATAGCATTTTTATGACTGAATGACGTGATTCCATGATCAGTTTTTTCATGCACATGCCTACACTACTGCATGCAGAGACTGGCTTTATATTATCAAATCTAAAATATGCTTTTTCAAAAATTGTCTATCAAAAAAAAAACTATTTTTTATTGAATATTTGTAATTTTGTTGTTTAATATATATATATACATGAATCATTTTTTTGTGGATTGCATTTTTTTTTTGTTTTTTTGCATGCTCAGTGTTTTTCTTTTATATCTTAATAATAAAACATGATATTAACATAAATTTTTTGCATCATCAAATTAAAAGTTTTGATGATGCAAATAGTATTTTTTAGTTTGTCTAAATCATGTTTTTTATTGAATGTCTTGTATTTTCTATCTTTCTTTTTTACTCTAAGCATAATTTTAACCTTTCCGAAAATACTTTTGAATTTTCTTTTAGTCTGAATCATAATCAGTATTTCCCACGTGTAAAATAATAAACAAAGCATGACGCTTACTACATGACATAATATGTAATCTAGTAAACATGTCTCTTAATGTCAGCATTTTTCTTCTTTTTTTGATTTTGTAAATTGCAAATTTACTTATTTTTCATTTTTCTTTCTCTGTTCAAAGTAAATGGCATTTTTATGACTGAATGACGTGATTCAGTTTTTTCCATGCGCATACCTAAACTACTGCATGCAGTAACTTGCTTTGCATGATCAAATCTCGAACGTACTTTCTTTTAAAACAATTTCCCCTTATCTGATAGACTTTAATGAAGTATAGTTTGCGGTTCCCCTTTAAGCTGAACTCTGCAGAGGTCACCAGACTCCGCTGCTCTGAATGACACTCACATTTTCTCTGACCTGAAGAAGAAAACGCGCCTCTGAGATATTTACAGTCCTCCTGACATGACTGTGAAACTGTCTGGAAAACCGACTCTCATGTTTAAAGCCCTCCTGAACACATTCTTCCCGCATTGCTCTGTAATTTCTCTCCTGTGTTGAGCAGATGAAAGACTGGGCTAATATTAACTCTACATCTCCAGGTGTGTAATACAGCCCTGCCGTCAGTTTCTCTTCCTTCTGTCTCTAATCACAGCCTGTGAAACACACACACACCTGTCCTGAACACTGTAGGTCAGAAATGAAAATATCTCATGGTGAAGTTTATTTAAGGAGTAAAATAACGCCGATATTTACTCCTCCATTGAAACTGCACTTACGTTTGTGTGGGAAATTACAGGCATGTGTGCTTTCATAACTCATTGGTTTCTGACTGCACTTTAATAGGCTTTCCTCAGTGATTTTTGACTGTGTGTTTTGGTTTGTTATTTTTTTGCAAAGTCAGTGACAAACTCTATGACGTCAGCTCACACATCATCAAAACAACAATTACCATAATATCATCGATGCTAAATATCACACTCACCCAGTAAATAACAAGTATTTCATCACACAGGTCTTAAAATAAACAGCACATGAGTTTCTATGGAGTTTTGAAGCTTCTACTATGATGCTGTTGTTGTTTTAAAGCAAGGCAAGTTTATTTCTATAGCACAGTTCATGCAGAGTGGCAATTCAAAGTGCTTTGCATTAACAAGAATGAAAGAGACAAGTACAAATCGAATAAAAACAAATAAAAAAACTGATAAAAAAATGAAAATGTGTTAAACAAGTAATAAAAGAATGAAAATAAGGAAAAAAACACAATAGTGTGATCTGTGGGACGCAGCACAGTGCTCATTCAGTAAAGGCACAGCTAAACAGATGTGTTTTCAGTCTTGATTTGAACGTGCCTAATGTTGGAGCACATCTGATCATTTCTGGAAGCTGATTCCAGCAGCAGGGGGCGCTGTTAGTAGCTGAAGGCTGATTCAGTCTGCTTTGACTGAACTCCTGGGCCCGGTTTTTCAAAAGTAATCCACTGGGATTTTGGATAAGGGATTGGATCAAATCTTGAAAATGGGTTTTTCAAAGGAAAAACCGGATTACCTAATCAGATTAGATCACGTAATCTAATCTTGGTTTTGATCCGGATCAAACCTTTACTTTGGGTTTTTCAGACCTTTTTTGTAGGATTTGGATCACTTTGATCCAAAAAACCTGGATTAAACCGATCCCATCAGAAAGGTGGATTTAGTGTGGATTTCATGCCCAAACTGTAATAAAAACTTTAAAATTTTATTAAATAATACTATTTTTGGATCACACAGTATCTTACGAGATATACTATTTATTCATAAGGTTTTAATTTTATTTGTTCATCCATCGGGCTGTAGTGATTATTGGCTTTAACGTATTCAGCCTTTTAATATAGGCCTACAGCAAAGTAGAAATTGTAGAAATTTGGATAAGTTCCTATCCGGATCTTATCCAAAATCCCAGTGGATTACTTTTGAAGGTTTTTCAAAAGGTTTAATCCGGATCAAATTGATCCAGATTTAGTAATTCTGTTTTTGCGATCCGTGATCAGGTAATCCAGCTTACTTTTTGAGCCAGTTTTTCAAAGCTACATTGGATTGGATCAATCTGATTTGGATAGGAACTTTTCAGGATCACTAAATCTGGATTACCAGAGCTCAAACAGGAGAGGAAATCACAATGTAGAACTATAGATATGTAAAGAGCGACAAGTAGAATAGCCAGCGTGGGGTCAATATAACTTTATTTTTTTTAAATGAAAACTAAGAAAATGTAATAAATATTAAATTAATAATAATAATAAATAAGAAAAACAAGAAAAAGCCCACCCCATCCTCTTCCAGCAGTCCACTCATCTGAGACCTACAACACTGTACATTGAGGATATTTATAATAAGTTTCAAATATAGATGTAAATCAAAAAAATACTTAATGTCAAAAACTCCACAATAATCTCAGACTTCCTCATCTGATGTAAAGCGTATCCTTTAGGAGGGGGATCTCAAGTCTGGCCTTGGTTTGCTGCAGTTTGGTCAGAGTCAGTTGTTTCTCTGCCAGATGAAGCTGTGCTTCTGCCCTTTCAGTCTCTTTTTGCAATTGTTGAAAGAGATTTCAAAAATCCGTCATTGCCATTTCTTGCATTTTTTGTTTATTCTGTAATCATTGCATGCATCATTAATAAATATTCTAATAAGAAAAATATTTTCCATTGTGATGAATATATATATATATATATATATATATATATATATATATATATATATATATATATATATATATATATATATATATATATATATATATATATATATATATATATATATATATATATATATATATATATATATATCAATTAGTGACAGAATAAAATTGATTGTTTTTGGTCAGTTTTGACAGCTGTTAGGGGGATTATTTTATGAGGCCAAACTCTTTCTACTTTGCTGTAGGCCTATATTAAAAGGCTGAATACGTTAAAGCCAATAATCACTATAGCCTGACAGATGAACAAATAAAATAAAACCTTATGAATAAATAGTATATCTCGTAAGATACTGCATGATCCAAATATAGTATTATTTAATACATTTTGTAAGTTTTCTTTACATTTTAGGCATGAAATCCACGCTAAATCCACCTTTCTGATGGGATCAGTTTAATCCAGGTTTTTTGGATCAAAGTGATCCAGATCCTACAAAAAAGGTCTGAAAAACCCAAAGTAAAGGTTTGATCCAGATTAAAACCAAGATTAGATTACGTGATCTAATCCGATTAGGTAATCCGGTTTTCCTTTTGAAAAACCCATTTTCAAGATTTGATCCAATCCCTTATCCAAAATCCCAGTGGATTACTTTTGAAAAACCGGGCCCTGGAGTTTAGTTTACATGATCCTGATTAGCCTGATCTCACGCGAAAATGTAAGTATTTTACGTTTTGGCAGTTTAGTGGCTAATTCGTACGCATTCATACGAGTTCAGTCGTAAGAAAATGTACGATTTTAAAAAGGAGGCGTGGCACCTAACCCCACCCCTAAACCCAACCGTCATTGGGGGATACGCAAATCGTACCAAAATGTACGAATTAGATCGTACGAATTTGTACGAATTAGCCACTAAATGAAAAAGTTACGAATTGCCGTGAGATTGTGTTGAAAGATCTGAGTGATCTGTGCGGTTTGTATTCAGTCAGCATATCTGAAATGTATTGAGCTCCTAGGCCATTTAGTGATTTATAGAGCAGTAATAATACCTTAAACTCTATTCTGAATGTAACTGGCAGCCAGGGTAAAGACCTGAGGACAGGTGTGATGTGCTCTGATTTTTGAGACTACCAGTAGGTGCAGAAGGCCCCTACTGGCCCATATCTATCAGCTGATAACCACTGATAACTTACATTCAATCAAGTGATGACATTCAACAAACTGGCTGTGATATGGCTTATAGATGAATGAGGATTCTTGATGCAGTGCCCCCTGAAGGATTAGAGATCACAATTCCTCCAGATTCCTTGAATCTTTTAATGATGTTCTGCACTGTTGAAGGGGAAATATCCCAATGTCTTCCTCTCTTTCTTCGAGGAATATTGTTTTTAAACATATCAATCATTTTCGCACATCTGTTGGCAAACTGCTGACCATCGGCCCATCTTTGCTCCTAAAGGACTAGACTTTCTTGGATTTTTGGCTGTTTTTGTACTAAATCATAACCACAATCACCTGTTGACATCACCGGTTTCAAATCACGTCATTGTTTCACCCGTTTACCTGATTACCAGCCCTAAACTGCTCCTGTCACACTCCTGTTTCTTGAATGTGTTACATGTCTGAATGACAAGAAAGGATGGAGATTTGCAAATGAAATGAAGTTGACCAGACTAAACATTTTCTGTTTATATCGTCTGCAATCAAATACAAGTCACAGTAAATCAAAAAGGCACTACTTTCTTTTTTTATTTGTGTTTTCCATACTGTCCCACTTTTTCTGATTTTGGGTTGTTGATAAGAACAAAGTCAGACCAAAACAAGTTGTATTTTTAGGTCATTTGGTTGTTTTGAGCGCTCACTGGTGGTCTCAGACGGGCTTTTATTGCTGTGAGTTTTGTACTGTCTGTAGTTTTGCTCTTGTGTGTGGAATGAATGAACACCTGCAGGAGCTGCTGAGAGTTTCCTGTAAACCATGTGACAATACACACTGACACCTGGAGACATACCTGTGCGTTTGAGAGAGAGAGAATGTGTGTGTGTGTGTGTGTGTGTGTGTGTGTGTGTGTGAGAGTGTTCACAACTCACTTCTCAATTGTCTAGCAACCATCAGTTAAAGTCAGAATTATTAGCCCATCTGTGTATTTGTTATATCAAGATTTTCTCAGCACATTTCTTATCATAATAGTTTTAATAACTCATTTCTAATAACTGATTTATTTTATATTTGCCATGATGATAGCAAATTGGGCAAGTTTGTTTGGGTTTTAGGCTAGTTTTTTTCAGATTTTGCAAATTTTAAGCAAAAAGTTTAGGTGTTGGGCTAGTTTGTTAGAGTTTTTGCTCATTTTGGAAATTTTGTTGGGGTTTTGGGCTAGTTTGTTTGAGATTTGGGCTAGTTTGTTTGAGATTTTGCTTGTTTTGGGTAAGTTTGTTTGGGTTTTGGGCAAGTTTGTTATTTTGCTCATTTTGGGCAAGTTTGTTTGGGTTTGGGCTAGTTTGAGATTTTGCTAATTTTGGGCAAGTTAGTTTGAGTTTTGGGGTAGTTAGTTTGAGATTTGGACTGGTTTGTTTAAGATTTGGGCTAGTTTGTTTAAGATTTGGGCTAGTTTGTTTAAGATTTGGGCTAGTTTGTTTGAGTTTTGGACTGGTTTGTTTGAGTTTTGGACTGGTTTGTTTGAGATTTGGGCTAGTTTGTTTGAAATTTTGCCAGTTCGGAGTAAGTTTGTTTGGGTTTTGGGCAAGTTTGTTTAAGATTTGGGCTAGTTTGTTTGAGATTTTGCCAGTTCGGGGTAAGTTTGTTTGAGTTTTGGGCTAGTTTGTTTGAGTTTTGGACTGGTTTGTTTGAGATTTGGACTGGTTTGTTTGAGTTTTGGGCTAGTTTGTTTGAAATTTTGCCAGTTTGGGGTAAGTTTGTTTGGGTTTTGGGCTGGTTTGTTTGAGTTTTGGACTGGTTTGTTTAAGATTTGGGCTAGTTTGTTTGAGATTTTGCCAGTTCGGGGTAAGTTTGTTTGAGTTTTGGACTGGTTTGTTTGAGATTTGGACTGGTTTGTTTGAGATTTGGGCTAGTTTGTTTGAAATTTTGCCAGTTTGGGGTAAGTTTGTTTGGGTTTTGGGCAAGTTTATTTGAGATTTGGGCTAGTTTGTTTGAAATTTTGCCAGTTTGGGGTAAGTTTGTTTGAGTTTTGGGCTGGTTTGTTTGAGTTTTGGACTGGTTTGTTTGAGATTTGGACTGGTTTGTTTGAGATTTGGGCTAGTTTGTTTGAAATTTTGCCAGTTTGGCGTAAGTTTGTTTGAGTTTTGGACTGCTTAAGGGGGCTAATAATATTGACCTAAAAACAATTAAAAACTGCTTTTATTTCAGCCGAAATAAAACAAATAAGACTTTCTCCAGAAGAAAAAAAAAATTTAAATACCGTGAAAAAATCCTGAATCTGTTCAACAGCATTTAGGAAATATCTGAGGAAAAGAGCTAATAAATTTGACTTGTACGTATTTTAAGTGTTGCATAAAGACTAGGAGTTCATCAAGGCTTAGCTATTGGGGATCCAAATAAACTTAACCTCTTGAGATTTCTCTGCAGATAGCGCTGTAACTGTGTTTCTCTTCAAACTGTACCGCTGTACTTGACTGTAATATCCAGAATCTTCCAGAGAGTGTAGATGTATAAACAGATGCGGGAGCGTGACGCCCCACTGGAGTCCTGCAGGAGCTCACATTTATTTTGGGTTTGGTGTTTTTTTTCCTCAGAGTGACTGCTGGACGTCTGTGCTGCGGTCAGACAGAGCAGCGCACGAGGACAAACACACCACTAGCAGCAGGTCAGACACTGTGCCATTATATATTCTTCATATAATTCTTCATATATTTATATCTTTATATTTTATTTTATTATATATCTTTTGAATAACTGTTTATCTTGGTATATCTTTGTATAATTAGCTTTTCTTGCAATGCATCTTCTTGTTGAATCACTGAATACCTCCTCAAGTATAAGTCGCTTTGAACAAATATGTGTGCTACATTCATTGCAATTTTAGATCAATATAAACTTATTAAAGTTTTAAAAGTATGGATTTATGATATTTTTAATGCATTGTTATAGTGTTTGTGAATTTTATTAGTTAACATTTTTAAGCATATAGATGCTATAATGTTTTAAAATAGATGTTTAAAAATGTTTTTTTATTTATTTTTTATTTTATTTTAGATTTCACACAATTTGAAGTATTATTGTGTTTTGTCTCATTTTGGTTAATGTCTATAGAGGTGTCTTAATAATTAAAGTGTTTTGTTTATTTATTTTTTTATTTTTTTATTGTCATTTTAGATACATTTTAAGCTTTAAAACTTTTAAAAGGGCGATTATATTAATATTACTAATATTGTTATAATTAATATTTATAGTATTTCAGCATTTTTTTATTTTGTTGTTAGTAATTTAGAGTTTATTTGTGATTTTTGTTTATTAGTATATAGCATAGCTATATAGATATTCTAATATTATAAATGTTTCTTTAAAAAGATTTGAAAAACATTTTTACATGCATGTTTTATTTAATGTTATTTTATTTCAGATTTAACAGAATTGTTAGCAGTATTGTTTGTCTTATTTTGGTTAAAAATACCTACATAGTTGTATTAATAATTAGATTGTTTTTAATAACTTTTTTAGATTTTATACATTTTTATATATTTTTAGCATTTTTAACATTTTTTAAAAATTGTTTTAAACAGTTTTTAGCAGACATTTTTTTTTGTGATATAGATATTATATACATATTTTGTATGTAGTGAGTATTTCTCCAACATTTATTAGATTTAATACCCACTAATAACCCGCTATTAAAAAACAACAACAGCAACAACAGATGAATGTTTTGATTGACAAGCTGTAATGTAGCTGGGGCGGGATGAATTTTGCTGTGGCGCCCCGCCATGGAGGAATGAATGTAGCGGAAACCATCTGTTATTAGTTGTTGGTTTTTAATCATGGCTATATATAGATTTCATCTATCCTTTTAAATAAATATGTTTGTTTATGGGCAGCACGGTGGCTCAGTGGTCAGCACTGTGGCCTCACAGCAAAAAGGTCACTGGTTCGAGTCCCGGCTGGGTCAGTTGATGTTTCTGTGTGGAGTTGGCAGTTCTCCCCGTGTTAGCGTGAGTTTCCTCTGAGTGCTTTAATTTCCCCCACAGTCTAAACCCATGCGCTATAGGGGAATTGATTTACTAAATTCAACCCAGGCTCATTCTGAAAACGTAGTCCCGTGGACGTTTCTGGAGACAGCGAAATACGTCCCGGGAGGTACGTATGGCTGCTTTACATTTTTTTAAGCGAACGCTAATGGGTGGTGTGACGCTGTTCCCTTTCGCGCTTACCAGCTGACCGCTTACCTCCGTGTGGAGGACTTTCCCACCGCAATCAGTTTGTCCAGTCAGCTTATTGTGTGCGTCGGCGGACATCAGATGCAGAGAGGAGGAGTTGACCACTGCGACTAGGTTCGAGGCCGGGGAAGAGCGGTTCCAGAAATCAGGTAGGACAAAAACATAATCCAAAAAATCAAGAGAACAAGTTCATAACAGGATGAGAACGTGGTGAAATCCGAAAACGTGGTGAAAAAATCAGACGAGGGCTTTTCTTTTTCTAGACGGCTTTTCTAAATTGTTGCTCGGGTTTAGGGAAGTGAGCGGGCGGGCGGGTCAATCGGTAAAACTGGTTGGGTTTAGGGAAGGAGGAGGGTGGATCAGCCGATTGGCCGGTCGCACAGTCAATCATTCAGTCGGTCAGACAGCGGCCTCTGGTGGGTTCACGCGAGAACAGCGCGGGCGCGAACAGCACTCGCGAGTGACATTCAAGATACGAAAAAGCGCACACAGCGGCCTCTAGCGGATTCGCGAAAACAAAAACTGCACAAATACGTACCTCCCGGCACGTATTTCACGGTCTCTAGAAAAGTCCACTGGACTACGTTTTCAGAATGAGCCTGGGTTGACTAAATTGGCCGTAGTGTATGAGTATGCAGGGTTCAACGTTAAGGATTTTTTTACTTGCCCTGGCAAAATTTTCATTGGCCACACCAAAGACAAAATTTTATTTAATAGTTATATTTTAGTCACATATTTTAAATACTGTGCCAAAAATAAGGTATATAATTATTTAAATGTTAATCAACTCAAATAATGTATTTAAATAATATTTAAGAAATAAATTGTATAATTAATAAATGTTAATAAAGTTAATTAATGTATAATAAGCAAAATGCTGTGTTAACAAAACAAAAAAGTCCTTATTGTTGAGCACTGAGTGTGTGTGTGTGTGTGTGTATGTGTATGTGTGTGTGTGTGTGTGTGTGTGTGTGTGTGTGTGTGTGTGTGTGTGTGTGTGTGTGTGTGTGTGTGTGTGAATGAGTGTGTATGGGTGTTTCTCAGTACTGGGTTGCAGCTGGAAGGGCATCCGCTGTGTAAAACATATGCTGGAATATTTGGCGGTTCATTCCGCTGTGGCAACCCCTGATGAATTAGGGTGTCTAAATATATAAATATTAGAAATATATCTGATTGACCTTTTGTGTGTAGTTTTGTTGTTGTTTGTGTCTTGTTTTTGTTATTGACGCAGTGAAGATGAAGCTGCTCTCTTCATTCATGTTCACTTTGACTGTTAGTGTTCTGCGTTTGCTGACCTTTGACCTTAGAGTGTTAAGAAGCTTGACCTCTAAGTTTGGTTCAAGGTAGATTTGTGTGTTAGATCTCACGCCCAGAGTCAAACCTCAGCTGATATGAAAAGTGTGACTGTGTGCAAATCAGTTTTTGAGTCATTTTATTAGTGTGTGTGTCTTTGTTTGTTTGTGTTTTTGAGTGTTTGTGTGTGCACACACTCATATAAGTATGTTTCATCCGTGTGTGCGTGTGTGTGTGTGTGTGTGAATGTAAGTGTTTTGAGTCGTTTTATTAGTGTTTGTGCATGTGTTTCTATATATGTGTGCGTGTGTGTGTCAGTGTGAGTGTCTGTCGGGATGTGTTTTCAAGTGTGTTATCAAGTGTGAGTGTGCATGTGTGTGTACGTTTGTGCATGCGTGTTGTATGTGTGTGTGTGTCTGTTGGTTTGTGTGTGTGTGTTTGTGTGTATGTATGTGTGTGTGTCTGTGTGTTTCTGTGTATCTGTTGGTCTATGTGTGTGTGTGTGTGTGTGTGTGTGTGTGTATGTGTGTGTGTCTGTGTGTTTCTGTGTATCTGTTGGTCTATGTGTGTGTGTGTGTGTGTGTGTGTGTGTGTGTACGTGTTTTTGTGACATATCAGGACACACATCTGTATAAGGACATGGGTATGACACAGGTATTACACAAAGGAAGTGAAATATAAGGACATTGGTGACGTCCTCACTTCTCAACATGCTTATAAATCCTACAGAACAAGTTTAATCAGAGAGTAAAGCTGCACAGTCTCCTGTGATGGTTGGGTTTAGGGGTGGGGTGAGGGCAATACAATATATGGTTTGGATAGTATAAAATGAATGGAAACCTATGTAATGTCCCCACTTTTCGCAAAAACAAACGTGTGTGTGTGTGTGTGTGTGTGTGTGTGTGTGTGTGTGTGTGTGTGTGTGTGTGTGTAACGTGAGCTCTGTGTTCTCCAGCCACCTGTGCTGACAGTCTAGAGAAGACAGCAGTCTTTGTGTTGGCAGGTCTGCTTGACTGAACACACACACTCAGTAGGGGGCGAGGGGACGACAGGTGCAGATAAAACACTACTGAGTGACCACCAGCACAGACACTGCGGTCTCCTGCTCAACACAGACACATTAAGCTGATGACAAACACAATACAAACTTACATATTCTGACAGACTATTACCATATCACCATAGCAACTATAGAATCATCACAACAGATCTATTACTGTAGTTGTTGTTACCATAGTAACTATAAAATCACCACAACAGATCAATTACTATAGTTGTTGTGTTACCATAGCAACAATAGACACTACAATAGCTCAGTTATTATAGTTGTTGTTACCATAGCAACTATAGAATCACAACAACAGATCAATTACTATAGTTCCTGTTGCCATAGCAACTATAGAATCACCAAAAAAGATCAGTTACTTTTGTTTCTTTACCATAGCAACCATAGTCACAACAATAGCTCAATTACTATAGTTGTTGTTACCATAGTAACTATTGAATCACCATGACAGACCAATTACTATAGTTGCTGTTTCCATAGAAACTATAGAATCACCATGACAGTTCAATTACTATAGCTGTTGTGTTACCATAGCAACTATAGAATCACCATGACAGATCAATTACTATAGTTGCTGTTGCCATAGCAACTATAGAATCATTATGACAGATCAATTACTATAGCTGTTGTGTTACCATATAGATTCACCATGACAGATCAATTACTAGTTATTGTGTTACCATAGCAACTATATAATCACCACAACATATCAATTACTATAGCTGTTGTTACCATAGCAACAATAAAACCACCATAATAGATCAATTACTATAGCTGTTGTGTTACCATAGCAATTATAGAATTACCACAGCAGGCCAATTACTATTGTTCTTGTTACCATAACAACCAGTCACAACAATAGCTCAATTATTATAGTTGTTCTTACCATAGCCACTATAAAATCACCACAACAGATCAATTACTATAGTTCTTGTTGCCATAGCAACTATAGAATCATCACAACAGATCAAGTAATATAGTTGTTGTGTTACCATAGCAACTATAGATTCACAACAACAGATCAATTACTATAGCTGTTGTGTTACCATAGCAACTATAGAATCACCACAACAGATCAATTACTATAGTTGTTGTTACTATAGCAACTGTAAAATCACCACGACAGATCAATTACTATAGGTGTTGTGTTACCATAGCAACTATAGAATCACCACAACAGATTAATTCAAGTACTTTACTATAGTGTGGTTCAAAAACACTATAGTATTTGCTATGTAATATCTAATACAGAAAAAAAAAAAAAAAACCCGCCATGCAGTTGAGCTCTGGGACGTGTGTGTGTGTGTGTGTGTGTGTGTGTGTGTGTGTGTGTGTGTGTTTAATGATCATCAATTAGCTGGAGTTGTTGAGTGTGATTGTTTGTGAGGGAGATTGATGAGTGTTTGAGTCTGTCCTCTTCACCAAACACTGAAAGTGAGGTTAAATATAAACCCTGCAGTCTTTCTCATTATCTCTTCATGTGCGCTAAACACCGTTTGACTGGGAGGTCAAGCAGTTCCCATAGAAGGACAAACTGTGTGTGTTTCTCAATCTGTGTTCATCCTTGACTTTCTGCTTCCCAAAACACACACTCACTGGCTAGAAGATGAAATCAGCCATGCACATACACAGCGTATGCTTTTCCAGCTGCAACCCAGTTCTGGGAAACATCCATACACACTCATTCACACACACTCATGCATTACCACCAATTTAATTCATCAATTCCACTATAGCACACGTGTTTGGAGAGTGGGGGAAACCGGAGCACCTAGAGGAAACCCACACTAACATGGGGAGAACATGCAAACTCCACACAGAAATGCCAACTGATCCAGCCGGGACTTGAACCAGTGATCTTCCTGCTGTGAGGCCACAGTGCTGACCACTGAGCAGTTTATAATTTATGGTCAAAATAATGTTTACTTTTATAAACAGACATTGTGTGTTGCCTCATGAGTTTTTGACTCTGTAAGTGACTGTATTTTATGATCCGTGGGTTCAGCTGCTCATGATTAATAAAGAAAGTCATTAGGATCTTAAATAATGTGTATTTTTAGGAGAACAATCCCTTTAAATGAGACCGAGCTCTGTTAGCAACCCAAAGAGCAACCTTTAAGCAGTAATGTGTTGAATTGTCCTTGAAGAGTCTGAAATCAGGCTTCTGTCTGTGCTGTTCACTCCTACATCAGATAGTGTGTGAGTGTGTGTGTGTGTGTGTGTGTGTGTGTGTGTGTGTGTGTGTGTGTGTGTGTGTGTGTGTGTGTGTGTGTGTGTGTGTGTGTGTGTGTGTGTGTGTGTGTGTGTGTGTGTGTGTGTGTGTTTGTGTGTCTGATTGTGTCGCTGTGACTGTGTGTGTGTGTGTGTGTGTGTGTGTGTGTGTGTTTGTGTGTCTGATTGTGTCGCTGTGACTGTGTGTGTGTGTGTGTGTGTGTGGCTTTGTCTGTATAAATCTGTGTATGTGTGTGTCTCTCTCTCTCTCTTTCTCTCTCTCTCTCTCTCTCTCTCTCTCTCTCTCTCTGTGTGTGTGTGTGTGTGTGTGTTTTCTCAAGGCTGTGTGAGCTGCTCACAGCACTAATGTGTCTTTTCTCTTCATGACGTCCACAGACTCACATCTACAGGATTTAGAGAGGAAACACACAGACACACACAGTAGTGGATTTACAGATTCAGATTTGTGAGTACATCACCTTTGATATTTGAGATTTCCTGTATATCTGGTGAGATCTGTTGTTGTTGTTTGTTTCAGTGTTGTATATAAAACATATTGCTGTACAATAATTGCATCTGTGATGATCTGCAGCAATGCACCAAGTCTAGGCTGCTTAGAAACCACAACTAATATACAGTACCTGCCATTCATATATATATATATATATATATATATATATATATATATATATATATATATATATATATATATATATATATATATACAGTTGAAGTATTATTTGCCCCCTTCAGATTATTTTTTCTTTTTTAAATATTTTCTAAATGATGTTTAACAGAGCAAGGAAATTTTCACAGTACGTCTGATAATATTTTTTCTTCTGGAGAAAGTCTGATTTGTTTTATTTTGGCTAGAATAAAAGCAGTTTTTATTTTTTTAAACACCATTTTTGGGACAAAATTATTAGCCCCTTTAAGCAATTTTTTCTCGATAGTCTACGGAACAAACCATCGTTATACAATAACTTGCCTAATAACACTAACCTGCCTAGTTAACCTAATTGACCGAGTTAGATCTTTAAATGTCACTTTAAGCTGTATAGAAGTGTCTTGAAGAATATCTAGTCTAATATTATTTACTGTCGTCATGGCAAAGATAAAATAAATCAGTTATTAGAGATGAGTTAATAAAACTATTATGATTAGAAATGTGTTGAAGAAAATCTGCTCTCCGTTAAACAGAAATTGGGGAAAAAATAAACAAGTGGTCTAATAATTCAGGGGGGCTAATAATTCTGACTTTAACTATATATATATATATATATATATATATATATATATATATATATATATATATATATATATATATATATATATATATATATATATAAACACCTTTTTTAGATGTAAAATGTTGAGAAAGGTTGTTTTGTTCTCTGCCATCCTGGAGAAAAGCTCAGATGTTGTACTCTGATGGTTTGATGGTGTTTCTTTAAAGTATCAGCTCATGGTTTTCTTCTCTGCTTGTGTTTAGTGAAGATGATTGAGTTATAATGTGTGGACATCATATACATATTAATATGTTATATTTTTATTTTTAGTGGATTTTTATTCTCAACGAGACTTCATTTGTTGGTAAAAAGTAGTTGAAAATAAAAAGTGAATATTTCCATGTGAATATACTGCATGTATACAGTATGAAATAATCTGTCAATGAGCTAAGCAAAGAAATCTTGTTTTTGCTTTAGACATAAGATTATTTTACTCTTTCCAGTGGCAGAGTATTTTGCTTGTCATAAGTAGGTCCACACAGAATCTGCGCGCGCAGAATTCCGCAGATTTTCCACAGATTTTCCACAGATTTTTAGCCCCCTCACAGAGTCAGCCCCCAAAGGCGAGACGATGAATTGCAGTTTTACTTACTTCCATATTGGCTTCACGAGGAAGAGCGGGAGGTTGCCGTTTGCTGTAGAAACTATACCTACACACAGTTCTGTCCAAACAGCTTACAAAAGATGATTTTTATCATTGGTGCCCTTTAAAACCACCTAAATGATCTTCTTTAAAAGCAAAAAGAAGTAAATGTTTTAAAAAGTGAACGGAAAATGAATGAAATGTTTTGGATTTTTATTTTAGCTATTATTGTTATTTGAGCTATTGTTGATTATTTATTTATATATACTGTTATACAGCAAGCCTATTTATTTATTTATCTATTTGTTTATTTATTTAATTAAAAAAGTGTTGCTGTATATAAAAAACGTCTTTAAATGTATTAAATTTTAGGCCATGAAATAGCCATTAAAGCTGATAAGATCTTATGATGCTTTCTTTTCACTATAATAATATAAAATATGTTGAATATAACATTTTTTACAAACATTATACCACATATTAAATATTCTATAATTTATATGTAGTGCTGTCAAAATTAGTGCGTTAACGCATGCTATTTATTTGAAATATTTAACGCGTTAAAAAAATTAACGCAATTAATGCAGTTATAGTTTTTTATTTCCTGTTGTGGTGGAC
Source organism: Danio rerio (assembly GCF_052040795.2). NCBI lineage: Eukaryota > Metazoa > Chordata > Actinopteri > Cypriniformes > Danionidae > Danio > Danio rerio. Next base: position 58,767,616 of record NC_141036.1, read on the forward strand.
GTGTGTTTAACATGCAAAGAAATATGGATAAGACCAAGGAAGCACTATTTGAAGGCAAGTTTCAGTATAAAATAATTCATGTCGCATTATCAGGCTCTCCATGCAATTTCGTATGTTTCATTTTTACTTTCGACTTCTGTTTTAATGGAATTTGATACAGCATGACGAACAGAAAGAAAAACCTCTGCATTTCGTGACTCTGTGGTCCTTTAAGGTAATCAAAAATCGCTGCTTACATGGTAGACTCTTAATAAGAGTGTTATCTTAAACATATTAAAATCAGAGTATTGGTGTTCATGTACATATACTCAGAATGTGCCAGATGAAGTCGCGAGCTGTCAAAGACAGAGCATTTCTCTGCCTTTAAGCATGAGCCCTCAAATGTGTCATTAAGTTTGACATGTTTCCCCCTTAAACACAACTTTTGTAAAGCGTCTGCTTCGCGTTGTTGTGTCAGAATCCTTATAAAATACAGACATACTTTAGAACACTTAGTTTAAGCAAATTTGATGAACGCGATCATGCGTGTTGAATCTGAAGGGAGTCTCTCCAGCTGCCCTTTCCTGCATGCGTTTCTATATTGTTTCTACTTTACATTTACATTTAGTCATTTTGCAGAAGCTTTTATGCGAAGCGACTTACAAATGAGGACAAGAAAGCAATTTACACAACTATAAGAGCAACAATGAATAAGTGCTGTAGGCAAGTTTCAGGTGTGTAAAGTCTAAGAAGGAAAGCATTAGTAATTTTATATTTTTTTGTGTAGTTAGTTGAGGAGTCAGAAAGGGAGTTGCATATTAGTAAGGAAAGTGGATATTAAATAGTTGAGTTTTTAGTCGTTTCTTGAAGACAGCGAGTGACTCTGCCGTTCTGATGCAGTTAGGGAGTTCATTCCACCAACTGGGCAGATTGAACGTGAGCGTTCGCGAAAGTGATTTCTTCCCTCTTTGGGATGGAACCACGAGGCGACGTTCATTCACAGAACGCACGTTTCTGGAGGGCACATACATCTGCAGAAGTGAGAGCAGATAAGAAGGAGCAAAGCCAGAAGTCGCTTTGTAAGCAAACATCAGAGCTTTGAATTTGATGCGAGCAGCAACTGGCAGCCAGTGCAAACGGATGAGCAGCGGAGTGACATGTGCTCTTTTAGGTTCATTAAAGACCACTCGTGCTGCTGCGTTCTGAAGCAGTTGAAGATGTTTGATAGAGTTAGCTGTGAGCCCGGCTAGTAGAGAGTTGCAGTAATCCAGTCTGGAGAGAACAAGAGCTTGAACAAGGAGTTGAGCTGCATGTTCAGATAGGAATGGTCGGACCTTTCTGATGTTATAGAGTGTGAATCTGCACGATCGAGCAGTTCTAGAAATGTGGTCAGAGAAGTTTAGTTGGTCATCAATCGTTACTCCAAGGCTTTTCACTGTTTTGGATGCAGTAATGGTTGCCCCGTCTATCTGGATTGAAAAGTTATGATGTAGAGTCGGGTTGGCAGAAACGTCCAGCATTTCTGTTTTCGTGAGATTTAGCTGAAGATGATGATCTTTCATCCAGCGTGAAATGTCTGACAGGCAGGCTGAGATGCGAGCTGGAACCGAGGGATCATCAAGGTGAAGAGAGAGGTATAGCTGAGTATCATCAGCATAGCAGTGGTACGAGAATACATGTTTCTTTATAATTAATGTTCTCAATTCACTGCAGTACAACTGTACAATGAGTACAATTGTTTGTATTCAATACTTTATTATTATTATAATTTTTCATATCTGCAATTCTTGTATTTTGGCATTTTTTTGCACTCCACTTAGAATCCAACATGGAAATCAATGTTTTCTTGATTGGCGTTGATTGTTTTGAAATTGCCTGTGTTTTAATTTCTGTAATAAATATGGCATGCCAGGATCTTTATGGTTTATTGTGGGTTTGTTGTTTACATGAAGAAATCTGTCACAAGTTAACCAAAAATTCTAATAAACAATTATATTTTGAATGGAAGTAGTTTTTGTCTTGTGTTTACATTAATTTTACATGCGATTAATCGCGATTAAAAAAGTGTGATTAATTAGTTAACTTATTTCAATCGATTGACAGCACTATTAATATACAATTTCACATCACACACCTTTGTCTTTTTCTAGCCCAAATATCAAACAACTCTTAAATCAAGAAACATTTTCTAGACAAATCAAAAATAAATAAGAAATAATATGCCAAAATAAAGGGAGTTTTCCTTTAAAACAAGCTAAATAATCTGCCATTAGGGTCAGCAAAATAATCTTGTTTTTATTTTTGATATAACATTATTTCTCTTACTCCGGTGGCAGATTATTGTGCTTGTTTTAAGGAAAAACTCACTTCATTTTGACATGTAATTAATGAAAACAAGCCAATATGTTTTACTTGCCTAGAAAATGCTCCTTGATTTAAGAATGTTTATATATTTAGACTAGAAACAAGACAAGAAACGCATTTTTGCAGTGCATTTGTCTTCAATATCACATATAGTAATAGTCAATCTATAATCAATATCTGCAGCGGCTCTACTGCAGAGATTGATTGACAGCATCAGTGGCGAATGAGCAGAGTTTGATTGACAGCATGAGTGTAGTGAATGTGCAGCGTCTGATTGGCTGTGGCCTCCTAAAGGAAGTGTGCAGTAAAGTGCGGGTGGCCTGCAGTGAGACCAGGGTGTCACATTCCTCATCAGGGTGAGTGTGTGTAGTGTATGAGTGTGTGTGCAGTGAGTGCGCGGGACTGACCCTCCTCGGCAAACACTGATGTCAAACTGAGCGTCAGCGCACGCCACATCTGTCAATCACAGCACACTCCGCAGTGAACGCTGTGTTTATTTTGAATCCCTATCACATTTACAGCATCATTCTACACTACTAGTGGACTGTATATTAAATTATTAGTTGCATGTCATTCCAGTTTAAGGTAAATTAATAAAGAATGCTTGAAATGTACATGTATTTCTGGAAAGAGACTTGTTTATAGAGCGTTTATTGCGTTCAGCTTCTGTAGGTGGAGGTTATCTGTTGCACGCTTGAGTTTGGATTATGGGAAAGTGCGCAGGGCTGCTGTTCTTTTCATTGGACTAATGTGTGCTGTTGGTGTTATCAGATGGATTCTGCCACCGGGGAGACTCTTATCTGCCTCTAAAACAGCCTTTCTGAGCCTGAAGAACATATTTTGGAGATATTTTCAGCAGCCGCTTTTGAAAAACAGGAAACAGAGTGACTGATGTTGATGTTTTTATTCCTCCTCAAACCCATTTGCATGGGTAAACGAGCATCTGCTAGCCAAAAAAAACAAAACAGGACTTTAATTTTGTAATGATAACTCTCTTATATACTTGCTTGAGTCCTTGTGAAGTCGTTGTGGCAGTTTGGATTGTAGATGAAACAGCTGCTGTGTACAAGACGAGTAGCACAAAACTTGAGTTGCATGGATATACACTCACCGGCCACTTTATTAGGTACACCTGTCCAGCTGCTCGTTAACGCAAAATTCTAATCAGCCAATCACATGGCAGCAACTCAATGCATTTAGGCATGTAGACATGGTCAAGACGATCTGCTGCAGTTCAAACCGAGCATCAGAATGGGGAGGAAAGGGGATTTAAGTGACTTTGAACGTGGCATGGTTTTTAGTGTCAGACGGGCTGCTCTGAGTATTTCAGCAACTGCTGATCTACTGGGATTTTCATGCACAAGTAGCTCTAGAGTTTACAGAGAATGGTCTGACAAAGAGGAAATATCCAGTAAGCGGAAGTTCTGTGGGCGCAAATGCCTTGTTGTTGATGCCAGAGGTCAGAGGAGAATGGCCAGACTGGTTCCAGCTGATAGAAAGGCAACAGTAACTCAAATAAGCACTCGTTACAACCGAGCTCTGCAGAAGAGCATCTCTGAACACACAACACGTCCAACCTTGAGGCGGATGGGCTACAGCAGCAGAAGAGCACACCGGGTGCCGCTCCTGTCAGCTAAGAACAGGAAACTGAGGCTACAATTCACACAGACTCACCAAAACTGGACAAAAGAAGATTGGAGAAACGTTGCTGCTCTGATGAGTCTCCATTTCTGCTCACACATTCAGATCAGGTCAGAATTTGGCATCAACAACATGAAAGCATGGATCCATCCTGCCTTGTATTAATGGTTCAGGCTGGTGGTGGTGGTGTAATGGTGTGGGGGAGATTTTCTTGGCACACTTTGGGCTCATTAGTACCAATTGAGCATGGTGTCAACTCCACAGCCTACCTGAGTATTGCTGCTGACCATGTCCATCCCTTTATGAGCACAGTGTCTCCATCTTCTGATGGCTACTTCCAGCAGGATAACACACCATGTCATAACTGTCATAACCATCTCAGACTGGTTTCTTGAACATGATGATGAGTTCACTGCACTCAAATGGCCTCCACAGTCCACACTGGCACTTCTGAAGGCAAAAGGGAGTCCAACACGGTATTAGTAAGGTGTACCTAATAAAGTGGCCGGTGAGAATATTTGGATATACTGTAATGTATAGACAATTTTATGCCAAAAATCTTTAGGATGTTACATGAATGTGCTCTTACGACTAGTTTTAAGTTAAACAGCCGAGTTCAATTGTTTCCTCCATTCATTCATCCATTTGAAAAACCTGGAACGAAACGCACACAATCTGAGACAAACCGTGACATTGTTTGTTTACAGCCCAAATAACTGTTTGCTTCACATTTGTTAGACTCTATAGTCCATGAAACATGACAAATGATAGGAATTCAGTCAGAAAAGTAGCACAAAAAAAATAAGTCATGCCTGGGGTGGCAGGGTGGCTCAGTGGTTAGCACTGTGGTCTCACAGCAAGAAAGGCACTGGTTCGAGTGCCGCCTGGGCGTTTCTGTGTGGAGTTTGCATTATTTCACATATCTAAAGTTCAGTTTCAAGCAGTTTATTTTATATTTTTTAGATCTGAGGTGAGCTATCTGCTGCTGCTTTCAGTAAAATGGCAATAAATGTCATGTAAAATGGCCATCAGACTCACATTATTAGCATTTAACAGGAAATAAAGCACGTGAGGTGTGCCTGAGCTGATCATTGCCATTTATCCTGTTGTTCAGCTGCAGGAAATAGAAGCCATTTCTAGTAGACTAGTTTGAAGTGTTGATTAGGACAAAAACTCCTTTTAATATGGGGAATATTCCTTCTGTTGTTTGCCCTTGCTTTTATATAGAACATGACTTAAATCAGCCTCGCTCTTGGTGTCGTCAGTCTGGCAACCTGTGCTTGCATATGTTTTGATCCAGGAATGCAATACCTAGTTCAACCACTGGGTGTCAAACCTACATACTGCACCTTTAAATAATCAAAACAATCATTTAAATGTGATGCAATATATTTTTATTCACTAATTTTATGTTTAGATTTGAATATTTAGATCTTTTGTTTAAAAACAAAAACATTGCAGAATATTTGGATACAATAAAAAATAAAAAAAATTGCCTTTTATTATATTTATATGCAACATGTATGTATTCTCAGGATTGTGTATGTTACGTACAGAGCAATACATAATGTAGTTCTTCATCAGGAGATGTCCAGTTAAAACTTAATTTGTGAAACATAAATTTGACATCATGATACATCATGGCACAGTGGTTAGCTCTGTGGCCTCACAGCAAGAAGCTTGCTGGTTCGAGTCCCGGCTTGGCATTTGGCATTTCTGTGTAGCCTTTGCATGTTCTCCCCATGTTGGCGTGGGTTCGCTCCAGGTGCTCCGGTTTCCCCCACAAGTCCAAACACATGCGCGATAGAGGAAATGATGAACTGAAACGGCCGTAATGTAAGAGTGTGTGTGCATGCAAGCGTGTATAGATGTTTCCCAGTACTGGGTTGCAGCTGGAAAGGCATCCACTGCGTTAAACATATGTTAGAATAGTTGGCGGTTCGTTCCGCTGTGGTGACCCCTGATAAATAGAGGGACTAAGCTGAAGGAAACTGAATGAATGAATATACATCAGGTTAAGCAGTCTTGAAGTAAAGCCATCTAGTGGAGAGCTGCATGAAGGATGGATTTAGACTTTTGGATGTCTGCAGAGATACGGCTCAGTGTTTATTAAAGCCCTTAAATAACTCAATCTGATACGAGAGGCATTTCCTGTGTGTCCTGTTGTTGTGTTTGTGTGTGCATGAATTTATATAAAGCTGTGTTATGGTGCTGGCTTCTCTCATTTCATTTACATTTATGCATTAAGCAGATTTGCATGGCATTTAAAGTGGACATTTGAGGATTCACTCAATGCTTTTGGATGTGCTTGTTGTTGTGATGTTTTACGTGGTGGTCAGGGTTGCCAAGTGTGCTGTTTTTGGGCTTTTTCTTTTGCAGGTTAAAGATTTGACATACTGCCTCAGTTACATTTGGTTGTATTCAATTATTTAGCTTTTTCTAACCAAATTTTGCCAAATGATAACAACTGTGCAAGGATGATGAAATGGAGTAATTTAATTATTTTAGCAGATATAGTATGTGAACTGGGATGCAGCACATATCTCAGAAGGCAACTTGTTTCACTGATTCACCTAAGTTCAAAGTAAAGTGTATGCAGATTGTACAATTTTATTTATTTAAAAAATAATAATTATATATATATATATATATATATATATATATATATATATATATATATATATATATATATATATATATATAGTTCAAGTCATAATTATACCGCTTGTTTATTTTTTTCCCCAATTTCTGTTTAACAGAGAGCAGATTTTTTTCAACACATTTCTAAACATAATAGTTTTAATAACTCATTTCTCATAACTGATTTATTTTATCTTTGCCATGATGACAGTAAATAATATTTTACTAGATATATTTCAAGACACTTCTATACAGCTTAAAGTGACATTTAAAGGCTTAACTAGGTTAATTAGGTTAACTAGGCAGGTTAGGGTAATTAGGCAAGTTATTGTATAACGATGGTTTGTTCTGTAGATTATCGAGAAAAAATACAGCTTAAAGGGGCTAATAATTTTGTCCCTAAAATGGTTAAAAAAAAAATTCAAAACTGCTTTTATTCTAGCCAAAATAAAACAAATAAGACTTTCTCCAGAAGAAAAAATATTATCAGACATACTGTGAAAATTTGCTCTGTTAAACATCATTTGAAAAATATTTAAAAAAGAAGAAAAAAAATTGAAGGGGGCGAATAATTCTGACTTCAACTATATATTTACATATATATATATATATATATATATATATATATATATATATATATATATATATATTGTTACATGTTTATGATGTTAAAGTGGGATGCTGTAATATTTAAGTGAGACAGGTGTAATGTGTGCGACAGATCAAGAATGAGGCAAGGAACAGTTACTCTTGTTTAATCTTTTTACTCAATTGAAACAATATGTAACAATAATAAATGGGGGGGGAAAATAAACATTTATAATTATTATCTTTAAACAAAAACGACGAGTGTAAGCCAAATCAAAGAAATTAACAAAACAAAACAATCCTTAAATCTAAAGTCTTAACTACGCGTCAAAAAGAAACACAAAATAAAAACCGAGATCTTCAGTGTATACGACACCCAAACTAAACTAATTAAACTACAAAACTCAAAATACACAGGTGGCAAAACACTCAAACTAATCGAACAAAACATCAATCTAAACCCAAACAAACGGATAACTCTGTCAAAGCTTAGTTTAGAGTCACACAACAACCATCATATTATGTTACTTAAAACCAACGAAGTTCAACAAGCAAACTCGAATTGTCACAGTAACTGAGATAAATCACGAAATAGACGAAGCATTGCACAAACAAATTACGTGGAGCACAAAGGGTACGCCGAGGCAGAGCGCACACCACACACTGGTCTGTCAGGGCTTTAAATCCTTGCGACTCGTCCTGGGATTGGTGGAAACGAAGAACGTCATAATGATGATGGACAGAATAATAAACCAATAAGAAACCTAAGGGTTGAGCAAACGGAGAGGACGGTAAAAAAAAAAGACAGAAAGAAAAAGATAAATCATAACAATATATATATATATTGAAGTCAGAATTATTAGCCCCCCTGTTTATTTAAAACATAATAGTTTTAATAACTCATCTCTAATATCTGATTTATTCTATCTTGGCCATGATGACAGCACATCATATTTCACTAGATTTTCTTCAAGACACTTCTACGTGTTTTCTGATACCAAATAACCCTTTTCGGTGCCACTTTATTATAACTAAACACTAAACACTGAATTATTTATTAAGCATAAGCAAAGAGTGAATTTATTATCTGTTAAGCATTAACTCTACATCAATAAACGTTAGTAAACAGTTTATAACTGCAGCAACAAATGCTCTATTCTTGACTTATAACCACGTTTATGATGTGCTGAATAATTGTACTTTCATACTTTGTTAATGATTTATTTTTCAATACTAAATTAATTACTGCATTTTGCAAACCAGTTATTTAAGCATCGTTGGTGGTTTTTAAAGATCATTCAGAATGAGATAGTAAATGATCAATAAACTATTATTAAATTAAACAAATTAACATTTATATATCTGATTATCCAGGCATATAGTAATGGTTAATTTGTATGTGTTAATAAATGCTTTATTAACTCAACTTCATCCAGTTTTGTGACCTAATCTAAAGTGAAGACTGTTTATGCTTTATAAATCCCTTATAAATGACAATTAAAGGCTCAGCTATTTTGAACAGGAAAAATGAACATAATTTTATTAATTTATATTTATTTGAAGATACACAAATGAAACTGTTCTTCAAATAAAAAATAAACCTGTGCAACCTTATCTAAACTAAAATTACCATACAGTTTAAACATCGCTAAATAACATTGAATTGTTGCATTTTATTATATTGTTAAATTATTATATTGTTGTTTTTATCCAATTTTTACAGTAGTTTTACAGTAATTTATTTATTTAGACAGGAATGCAAAGATTATTGTTCATTTGATACTAAACTCCATGAAGTGTCATGACTATGTATGAACACCAGATGCCACTGTAATCGCCTGCAACTCCCTGCGAACTACAGTGGCGAAAAAACTACATATCCACACATTCCTTCGTGCATACACCCGGTCTTTCATATACACTGATTGCAATCACAGCTGTCTCTGTTTCCCCGTTGATTACCTGGACTATATATTCAGTCATTCATCTTCTGTTTGTTAGTTCGTCGTTCGTCTTAGTGGTATGTTTTTCCTGATTCCTGTCTAGTTTCCTGTCAGAGTTGTTGAGTCCTAGTTCTAGTTTAATCTGTTGGAGTTCCTTGTTTGTTTGTTTACTTTGTTACTTTGATTTTTGGTCTTTTTCACTGCACTAATACATTATTAAATCTGCACTTGGATTCTACTCCCGTTTTGTTCCTGTTTTCTATCCTGAAACGTGACATGAAGTTGTATTAATGAAGCATTTATTAACACACAAAAAAGTGTTGCATGCAGAACTGTTGCAAACAATTTATTTGTGTTGAATTCAATGAAACTAATTAAGTTTAATAATGTTCAACTTAATTTGTTTGTTTAAATTCAACACAAATAAATTGTTTTTCACCACTTAACGGAAAAAATTTGAGTAAATCCAAGAAATCATCTTTGCATATTTTTTCAGTACTAAATAATAAGATATATAAACGTTTATTAATCATTTACTTACTCATTTTGAATGATCTTAAAAACCATCGACTACTCTTAAATACAAATGATTTGTAAACAATACAATACTTCATTTAGTAATGAAAACTCATCGCTCAGAAATTATGAAAGTACAATTATTAAGCACATTATAAGCAAGAATACAGCATTTGTAACTGCAGTTATAAACTGCTTACTAACGTTTATTAATGTAGAGTTAATGCTCAACAAGTAAAGAATGATCTATTTGCTAATGCTTAATAAATTATTCATAGTGTGTAGTTATTATAAAGTGTAACCCATTTTTCATGCTTTTGACATGTCCTTTGATGGTGTTTTGACAAACAACTCCTGACCATTAATCAGTATTGTCATATGAAAGATTTGTGCAAGACTTTACACTTATTTAACAGTGTTTTTAGCTTCTAAATCTGTTGTCAAAAGCAAAATAGTCGAGCTGTTCCATCAAAAGTTCATCAGATGACGAGATGCACTGTGACAAATATTTTCAAAACACAAACTAAAGCTGAACTTAAATCCCGGCTAATCTCTCATGTCACAGAGACACAATGATGTCAGTGTGACTAATGCAGTGAGTGAAGAATCCAGCGGTGCTAAAAATACCCTAACATGATTATCAGCACTGCACATGTGCTTGTGTGTCTCCTGATGGGCGGTTCAGGGTTTGGGTTGGCTGGTAATGGATGATTTTGACATGTTTTGGAGTTAGACATTCCTTTGGCAGTGTGTGGACATGTTCGTGCTTTACACACGCGCTCAGGTGCGCAGGTGTGGCACACGCAGCCAAGCATGCAAATATGCAGGACTTACATTTACATTAGGCCTTCACTACAGTCGCCTGCTTTACATTCAGATTGAGAGCACAATATGTACAAACTATTAAATATAAAAGCATAACTAAAGATAACATTTACACTACCTGGCAAAAGTATTGTCTTCGATACTACTCAGCAAACAATTTTGTGTTAAATAGACGTCTAATAGACGTCTACACGTACACAGCTTGACTAAAACTAGGCTAAACTTGGGCTCTCAAAGCCAAGTCGACTGTTTAGACCACAGGTGTCAAACTCAGTTCCTAAAGGGCCGCAGCTCTGCACAGTTTAGTTCCAACCCTAATTTAACACACCTGATCAAACTAATTGAGTCCATCAGGCTTGTTTGAAACCTACAGGTAAGTGTGTTGGAGCAGGGTTGGAACTAAACTGTGCAGGGCTTCGGCCCTCCAGGAATTGAGTTTGACACCCCTGGTTTAGACCATACCTTCCAACCCTCCCTTTTTTCCCGGGAGTCTACCGTATTTCAGACCCATCTCCCGTATAGTTCTGTCTTCTCCCGGAAAACTCCTGAAATTCCACCCCCCCAATACCCCCCACCCCCCCACCCCAGATTTTGGGTACAGTCCGGCGAGTCCCCATGCTCACCGAACCCAACGCGCAACCATCTTCACACCCGCTTCACGCTCCCCCCCACTGCTTTTCACTGGCAACCAATCCCCCCCATCACCTCCCCACCCCACTCTTCACTTCGTGCAACCCCCCAATCTCTTGACTTCACGCACTCACCTCATCACCCCACCCAACCCCCGTTCTTCACTTCACGTGCACCCCAGGACAAAATCTCCTGGATTTTATAATCCATATGTTGGCTAGTAAGGTTTAGACGCCTATTAGCCATTTAAAAAATATCTTGTTGGATAGTTGTAAGATCAACAAATGATAACTTGATTTCTAGTTGATCAATTGTAAAAGTGTCAGAAGGAGGATTTCTCTGATGAATCATCTCCTCCTCATACTTCAGCCTCCACATCAAAGCTCCTAAAGGCAAAGAAGGTCAAGGCGCTCCAGGATTGGCCAGCCTAGTTACCAGATATGAACATTATTGAGCATGTCTGGGGTAAGATGAAGGAGGAGGTGTTGAAGATGAACACAAAGACTCTTGATGAACTCTGGGAGTCCTGCTGAACGCTTTCTTCTTCATTCCAGATGACTTTATTAATCAGTGATGTGAGTCATGTCAGAGATGTAAGGATGCAGTCCTCCATGCTCATGATGGAGTCAGACACAATATTCATTCTGTCTCCACTGCAGCAGGACTTTATATTTTAGGCACGCAGCCAGCCTGGTGAAAGGGGTGGTTCTTTTTTCTATTTACAGTTATTCACTTCATTTTTTATTTAATTTGAAGATTTAAATACAAAATTTTAGGCACTGTTTTTAGCTGGATTAGCTTGTTGGATGGTCATCATAATCACACTTTTTGATGTACTCAAATATATAGTAAATTAAATATTTAGAATAAAGAAATATGACAAATATTTATTTTCAAAATTCAAATTTATTACATCTTATATCATTAGAAAAAAGTTTTAGATTAAAACACTGTAGCCTATTGTAATGTATTAGGCAAATAACAAACTGGTCAGCACATTCAACATACCTTAGTCAGAATGTGGCCATTTATACAATACAAAAATCAAAACATAATAATAATACTAATACTAATAATATTATTAATAATAATAATAATAAAAATAATAACAATAATAATAATAATGATACTACTACTACTACTACTACTACTACTACTACTACTATAATAATAAAAATACTAATACTACTACTACTACTACTACTAATACTACAAATAATACTAATAATAATAATACTAATAATACAAATAATACTAATAACAACAACAACAACAATAATAATAATAATAATAATAATAATAATAATAATAATAATAATAATAATAGGGCGACGCAGTGGCCTATTATTCTTGCCTCACAGCAAGAAGGTCGCTGGGTCGCTGGTTCGAGCCTCGGCTGGGTCAGTTAGCGTTTCTGTGTGGAGTTTGCATGTTCTCCCTGCCTTCGCTTGGGTTTCCTCCGGGTGCTCCTGTTTTTCCCACAGTCCAAACACATGTGGTCCAGGTGAATTGGATAGGCTAAATTGTCCACAGTGTATGAGTGTGTGTGGGTGTTTCCCAGAGATGGGTTGTGGCTGGAAGGGCATCCACTGCGTAAAAACTTGCTGGATAAGTTGGCGGTTCATTCTGCTGTGGCGACCCTGGATTAATAAAGGTAATAAGCCGACAAGAAAATGAATAAATGAATAATAATAATTTTATTAATTTAGAGCTGCACAATTTTTTGTAACCTCTATTGTAAAAAAAAATGAGCTACATTTGAAAGTTACTGTATAACAACAATCGCCAAAATAGTATTTAAATACATTTTGAGATGGTCTGCTTTTGGAGCTACACGCTTTATTATTGGTCATGTTTTGTTTCAAGAAAAATGTTTAGATGTTAAAAGTTTTCTCTTTTCAAAAGCAATACAGTAGTGAAACATAACTTCTCTTATGCAAGTTTTCTTGCTCAGCTGAATGTTGGACTCCTGTATAATAATAGTTTGCATTGGACAAAACTAAGCAACTGAAATCACACCAGGATTTCGCTTAGTCTTAAACCTTTTCAATGGGTTATTTTTACTATTTATGATGGCATAGCAGTCAAAATAGGATCCATGAGCTCATGGATGGGACAAATTCTGGACCTTTGTCTTCTGAACCTCCTGAACCCCCTTTTTCTGAGAGTGTATGCTGCTAAAGGTGTAGAAATGTCCAGATAAGATCTTCAAAGTTTTATTCAGGTCTTGCTTTGATACATACACTTTTACTTCTGCATTGTATTGCAAAATGAAGAGCTTTCAGTTTGTTTGAGTCATTCTATGGTCCTCCAGGTTTGTGTCAGCTCCAGTTTTCGGATTATCCTGACGTGATTGCATTGTAGTGAAGTGACCTGAGCCGCCGATGGCATGCTGATGTCTTCTTTTTTCTTTTTTTCCCTCCTTCTTTGACAAAAGCGACGGCATGGGCTGAAACCCTAGTCCATTTGTTTTGTCAGGACAAAAGCGTCCGGGCCGGGACAGGGGGTGGTGAAGGTTTGTCCCCTGCAGGGCAGTTGTGGACGGGGGTGCTGGACTGTGTGTGTGTGTGTGTGTGTGTGTGTGTGTTTTCTAAGCACTGAAGGAAATTGCATCAGTATGCATTATCCAGCTGGGAGGAGGAGGAACGTCTCTCTCTCTCTCTCTTTCTCTCTCTCTCACACACACACACACACACACGAATTCTCTCCAACTTCCCACTAGATCAGACAGTCAGACGCAGGCATGGACGCAACACACACAACGCACTCCATGCATGGACTTACACTGGAATAATCTATTTATTTATTAGCCTATTTATGTAATTGTCTTAATGTGGAGCACTATGCACTCCAGGGTGAAGTCGCGGAGCTGTGATAATTACCTGAGTATAAAGGTAAGCGCTTCAGTCGTGCTTTTCTTTTATGCTACACACATATAAAACATTTAAATGAACTTTTTAAGCATTCACTGTTATTGATTTGGTCATTTGGAAATGTGACTCTAACTATTACTTTTAAATGTACTTTGTAAACATATACAAATGTTCATAATAGACACTTTTAATTCAGTGTATTCAGGTTATTATTGGTGTAGTTTGATGACATAGTTTCTGAATTAGCTGAATAGTGGCACTTTTACATCGTTGACTTGGTAGTTTTCCTGTACATTAGCATGATGATGCTTTAAAACGGTTTATATTTTATACTGTCACTGAGCTGTGATCATTACCTGAGTATAAGCGCTGCATTGGTGCGAGTTATGACTGACATGCTTTTTACTTAAACCAGGTGTCATTATTATTATACTTCACATATATAGAAAGTTTAAATAGACTTCACGCATTGATTTGGTCGTTTGTAAATGTGACTCTAGGATAATTATATAACTATATATTATAAAACTGCAACTAACTTTAAAAGATATGTTGTAAGCATTGCATGGGGAGTATTGCGGATGTTATTAATAGAGTTGTCCACTTTAGAGTGTTCACTTTAATTTAGTGTATTTAGGTTATAAGTATAGTTTCAGTTGTTGTTAGTGGCCGTATCTGATAAGCAAAGGTTATCTTAATAGTGACACTTCTGCATTGTTGATTGTGTAGTTTTCCTGTACATTAGCATGCTGCTGCTTTAAAACTGTTTATATTCTGTTCTGTCACTGAGCTGTGATCATTAACTGAGTATAAGCGCTGCATTGGTGCGAGTTACGACTGACATGCTTTTTACTTAAACCAGGTGTCATTATTATTATACTTTACATATATAGAAAGTTTAAATAGACTTTTAAGCAGTGCTTTGGTCATTTGGAAATGTGACTTTAACTATAACATATACTTTGTAAACAAATACAGATGGTAATAATGGACGCTTTTAATTCAGGATATTTAGGTTATTAGTTTAGTTTCAGTTGTTGTTAGTGGCTTTATTCAATAAGCAAAGGTACGTTTTTAACATAATTGGCTGAATAGGGACACTTTTGCATTGTTGATTTTGTAGTTTCCCTGTATATTCGCTTCATGCTGCTTTAAAACTGTTTATATTTTATACTGTGTTGTGGAGCTGTGATCATTACTCGAGGTAGCGCTTCAGTGGTGCTTTTTTATTATGCTTCACATATATAGAAAGTTTAAATAGTCTTTTTAAGCATTCAGCATTGTTGATTTGGTCATTTGGACATGTGACTCTGACTATAACTATATAACTATATCAAATAAAACTGTAACTAACTATAACATATACTTTGTAATATATACAGATGTTAATAATATACTCTTAATTCAGTATATTTAGATTATTAGTGTAGTTTGATGACTTTTTAAAGCTGAATAGTGGCGCTTCTGCATTGTTGATTTTGTAGTTTTCCTATATATTAACGTGAAGCTGCTTTAAAACTGTTTATATTGTATACAATGTAATATAATACATATTTATTATGTTATAATATAATATAATATAATATTGTATACAATATAATATAGTATGTCACAGAGCTGTGATAATAATCTGAGTATAAAGCTAGTTTTTTACTAAAACATAAACTATAAACTATAAAACTGCAACTCCCTATAAAATATACTTTGTAATCATTGCATGGTGGATACAGATGTTAATAATACACTTTTAATTCAGTATATTTAGGTTATTATTATAGTTTGATGACATAGTTTCTGAATTGGCTGAATAGGGACACTTCTGCATTGTTGATTTTGTAGTTTTCCTGTATATAAAGCATGAATCTGCGTTAAAACTGCTTTAATTTTATCCTGTGTTGTGAAGCTGTGATAATTACCTGAGTATAAAGGTAAGCGCTGCATTGGTGTTTTTTTATTAAGCTACACATATATAGAAAGTTTCAATAGTCTTTTTAAGCATTCAGCGTTATTGATTTGGTCATTTGTACATGTGACTCTGACTATAGCTATATAACTATCATATAAAACTGTAACTAACTATAACATATGCTTTGTAATATATACAGATGTTAATAATATACTCTTAATTCAGTATATTTAGATTATTAGTGTAGTTTGATGACTTTTTAAAGCTGAATAGTGGCGCTTCTGCATTGTTGATTTTGTAGTTTTCCTATATATTAACGTGAAGCTGCTTTAAAACGGTTTATATTGTATACTGTGTCACAGAGCTGTGAAAATTATCTGAGTATAAAGCTAGTTTTTTACTAAAACATAAACTATAAAATATAAAACTGCAACTCCCTATAAAATGTACTTTGTAATCATTGCATGGTGGATACAGATGTTAATAATACACTTTTAATTCAGTATATTTAGGTTAATATTATAGTTTGATGGCATAGATTCTGAATTGGCTGAATAGGGATTTTGTAGTTTTCCTGTATATTAGCATGAAGCTGCGTTAAAACTGCTTTAATTTTATCCTG
Source organism: Danio rerio (assembly GCF_052040795.2). Lineage (NCBI taxonomy): Eukaryota > Metazoa > Chordata > Actinopteri > Cypriniformes > Danionidae > Danio > Danio rerio. The sequence continues at coordinate 58,784,143 of NC_141036.1, forward strand.
TGTTGTGAAGCTGTGATAATTACCTGAGTATAAAGGTAAGCGCTGCGTTGGTGTTTTTTTTATTATGCTACACATACTGTTTATAGAAAGTTACAATAGACTGTTTAAGCGTTCAGCGTCCTTGATTTGGCCATTAGGAAATCTGACTATAACTTTATAAACTGTATAATATAAAACTGCAACTATACTATAAAACAGGGGTCACCAACATGATGCCCACGAGCACCAGGTAGCCCACGAGGATTACATGAGTTGCCCACAGGCCTGTTCTAAAAATAGCTCACCATTGCACCACATACCAGTAAGCTGAATCTAGTATTTTTTTTGAAGCTATTCTTTTTAAATCGCACCTGCATTGGTTGAAGAATGTGTTAATGACATTAAGCTATTTATATATATATAAACGAAAACTATTTCAGACAAATAAAGTGTTGCATATTGATGTTTCTGTTTCTTACCTTGTTATATCATGAGAACTATTGTGAGAAATCATTAACATGATCAGTGTCTTCACATAGATGAATATCATTAATCATTAATAATAACAACAATATATAATTAAAAGTACATTGAAAAAAATTGTTATTTAAGCAGTGTGTATCAAACTGGTAGCCCTTCACAGTGATTGGTCCCCAAGAAGTAGCTCTCGGTTTCAAAGGGTTGGTGACCCCTGCTATAAAATATACTTTGTAAACACTGCATGGTGTATACAGATGTAATACCAGGCACTTAATTCAGTATATTTAGGTTATTAGTATAGTTTTGATGACAGTTTCATCTGAATTATCTTAATAGTGACACTTTTGCATTGTTGATTTTGTAGTTTTCCTGTATATTAGCATGATGCTGCTTTGAAACGGTTTATGTTTTATACTGTATGTCGCAGAGCTGTGATCATTACCTGAGTATAAAGGTAGTTTTTTTTATAAAATATAAAACTATAACTCACTATAAAATGTACTTTGTAATCGGCTGAGGATGTTAATAATAGAGTTGTCCACTATTAATTTCTGTGTATTCTGTGAAGTTTTTTCCTCGCCGCTGTCGCCACTGGCTTGCATGGTTCCGGACCTGTAGAGCTGCACATCCATGAATTTGCTCTTCAGTGTTTGGACTCTCGGTAGAGATTATTAAACCACACTGAACTGAGCTGAACTGAACCTGTTTCAATTTACTATGATCTTCTCACAGCAACAAGGTAGCTGGTTCAAATCCCAGCTGGGTCAGTTGGCATTTCTGTGTGGAGTTTGCATGTTCTCCCTGCGTTGGCGTGGGTTTCCTCCGGGTGCTCCGCTTCCTCCACAGTCCAAACACATGCGCTATAGGGGAATCGATGAACTACATTGGCCGTAGTGTGTGTGAGTGTGAATAAGTGTGTATGGGTGTTTCCCAGTGAACTCATGCTATGGGCATCTGCTGTGTAAAACATGTGTTGGATAAGTTGGTGGTTCATTCCGCTGTGGCAACCCCTCATGAATAAAGGGGCTAAGCCGAAGGAGAATGAATGAATGAATCAATGGTATACAGTCAGGTGGCACAGTGGCTCAGTGGTTAGCACTGTGGCCTCACAGCAAAAGGTCGCTGGTTTGAGTCCCGGCTGGCTCAGTTGGCAGTTCTGTGTAGAGATTGCATGTTCTCCCAGTGTTGGTGTGGGTTTCCTCTGGGTGCTCCGGTTTCCCCCACAGTTCAAACACATGTGCTATAGGGCAGGGGTTTTCAAAGTGTGAGGCGTGCCTCCCCTGGGGGGTGCCAGAGCATGTCAGGGGAGGCGCGGGAAAAATATAATATAATAAAAATATAATTATTAAGTTTAATCATTATATGTATTTTTTATTATATTTAAACGTTTTAATTAAACAAAGCAAAAAAATAATACGTCAAATATAAGAAAACCTTTTTACCCAGAAGCCATAGCTGTGAATTCGCTTCTGTTTTGCAAGCCCGCCAACACAGGTATATGCCTGCTAGTACAATGGGTCGGTTTCTGAGACCCCCCCCCCCACCCCCGATTCAAAGCTGTAATGAAGTTCACGGCCCTTTGGCCGCCGGGAAGAAGGAGGCGGAGAACCGAAGCAGTTTTAATGTGATTTATTAATGATCTAAACCAAAACAAACGGACGGCAGCTCCTCACGGAGACTGCCGTCAAACTGAAAGCAAAAGTAAAATATGTCCGGGTCCGGTCCTCTCTCGGCTTCCTCTGCCCACGTTCCTCCTTTTATGATCCAGGGCTCCTTCCGTGGGATCTGAGGCAGGTGCGCACCGCAGGTGTATCCACATACGCGGTGGCCTCACTCCGTTCCCCGGCTCTCGGCCACGCCCCCTCGCCACAAAAGCCTTCAAGTTCAGGGCTTAAACCCAAAAGACGACAATATGATGATCAGTATTTGAGTTTAGGATTTACGTGGACAGGACCAGCTGATGAACCACAACCTATGTGTGGTTTGTCAAAATATTTTGGCTAATGACAGCATGAGACCCGCTAAACTTCGACTGTTTTGACTGGGATGGACAGTTCTTGGATTTGTTATATTCATATTGAACCATCATCCTAGTTTTAAAAACGTTATATTAAAATACTTGTTATTACTCTGTAAATAATTGCACTTTCATGCAAATGATGATAAAAGTGAGTTAACCGTCTGACATCTGTCTGTGTCTTTATATATATATATATATATATATGTGTGTGTGTGTGTGTGTGTGTGTTTGGGAGGAGGGGGACGCCAATGTATAAGTTGTGTCAAAAGGGAGGCCCACTGTCTCAGACTTTGAAAAACCCTGCTATAGGGGAACTGATGAACTAAATTGGCTGCAGCGTATGAGTGTGTGTGACTATATACTGTCCAGTTGAAATCAGAATTATTCGCCCTCCTGTATACATTTTTGCATGTTCTCCCTGTGTTGGCGTGGTTACCTCTGGGTGCTCCGGTTTCCCCCATAGTCCTGAGCTCATAAGATCCTCGAGCCCGGGGCTCCCTCCCATTTGTGGGGTGAGATGAGAGTTTGAGCTCAGGTGATCTCAATTTGTGTACCTTTTTCATATTCTAATAAAAAAATGAATAAATAAAATTGCTGAATCTGTTAATCATTTGGGAAATATTTGATAAATAAATTCACTTGAGGACGAATAATTCTGACTTGAACTGTATATGCATGTTGTGTGTGAAACTGGTGTGTTATTAGTTGATTGTGCTGAAGCTGTTGTTAATGAGGAGCATTAGCACTGCTTTTGGTCTTTTGTGCTGTAATCTAGACATCATGGGAGCGCCGTCTTCAACTGATCCCTCAATTACAGCACTTTTATCTCCTCTCGTAATTACCCGGATTCTCCATGTCACAGCAGGTTGATGGAGAGAGAGAGAGAGAGTATGTGTGTGTGTGTTTGACTAGTATTGATTGCGTACTGTACTGTATGAGGACCAAATGTCCCCACACGTATAGCAAAACTAGTACATTTTGACCTTGTAGGAACATTTTTTTGGTTTCCTTGATGAAAGAAAATATTTGAAACCTAAGTGTTTGTGTGTGTGTGTGTGTGTGTGTGTGTGTGTGTGTGTGTGTGTGTGTGTGTGTGTGTGTGTGTGTGTGTGTGTGTGTGTTTTCATCTCTGCTCATTGATTCACTATAGAACCTGTTTTGGAGCAGCTGCCGGTTGCTTTTGTAAGTCAATGCACATTTCAGCTGTAGACGTCAACCTGTTTGACAGCTGTCAATCACATCAGCTGCACCGTTCACAACCATTTCACTGTATAGTAGCTGGGTTTCCATCGGCCTGTGTTAATGGCATATTTTGAACAAAAATCCCCAAAATGTACTAATTGTTTAGACTTGCTTGAGGTGGTTTTGTACTTAAAGTACACCCTCCAACCATATTGATTTTGTTAGCTTGCATTGCTAGTCATTTCTCTAGGTACTGCGTCATGATGCGGAAAAAAACTCACAGCTTCTGGTTTATGTGCACTTTAGAGTAGAGGTCTGTGTGGGATTGATTTTTATTAGGGCTGCAACAGCGAATTGATTAAATAGATAAAAATCAATTACTAAAAGCGCTGGCAACGAACTTCGTAATCAGTTCGTTGTGTCGTGAGACTGTTCTCGAGATCTACCTGAGCTCAAACTCTCCTCTCACCCTGCAAAGGGGAGGGAGCCCCGGGCTCGAGGATCTCATGAGCTCAGGGCTCTTTCCCGGGACTGCATGCCAAACTTGCTTATTACCAATCATCAGCAACTCAACTCTTGAAAGTTCAGTGCGAAGTGGAGTGAACACAGTCTCTCTCACACTGATACAGAGTTCTCAAAGACAGGGACGAGGAGGAAGGGAGTTTAACAGCAGGGTAAACCACTACAGAATCCAGCTTTTGCTCTGTTTTGAAGTGAGGAGCGTAAAGTCCCTGTGTGGAGTTTGCATGTTCTCCCTGTGTTGGTGTTGGTTTCCTCCGGGTGCTCCGGTTTCCCCCACAGTCCAAACACATGCGCTATACAGGTTGTTTTAAGGAAAAACTCAACTTATTTTGACTCATTATTTCTGAAAGCAACACGATGGCGCAGTGTGGCGCAAGGCGCAACGCAATAGTTTTTTGCTAGTTTCAGCTTGGCGCAAGAGTGGTTTTGACGTTTTGTGCCACGATGTTTAAATAGCAAATGCATTAGCGCTCATATGTGCGCTCATAGGCGTTCTGGTCTAAAAAGGAAGGTGTTCTGAGGCGGACCGCTGGCGCGTTGCTATTTTGATGAATTATAATAGATTTTTCAATAGACCAGATCAAAGCCAGTCTATTGTCTAGCGCAGAGTGCACCTCGCTTACACACTGCTTAATAGCCTACACACAAGATGTAGAGCAATACGCAAATATCTTTATATATGAAAAAATGTAAATATTAAGGATATATATAGGATATAATAAGAATAGATATAGGATATAAATATAAAGGATTAAAATATTACAAAACATATTATTTTTTAGCCTACATAAATATAAACAGCACTGCCTTCATGCCTTCTTCATCTCGGGAGGCTTTTTCAGTTCATTCATAACAATTTGCTTTTGTATAATGTTATTATTATTAGCAGTATTATTTATTATATCCATATTTATATTTGTTTTATTAAAAACAAGCTTAGATTTGTCCACCTGTCAGGTTTTAGACCATATGGGGCACGGCAGGTGTTTTAGGATATAACTCAGGTTTTTGAGCACACTTCGTTATTATTGTTCATTTATTCGTTTGCTGGAAATTAGAACTGAATTTAGAAATAGTTTTGAGACGAATATTTGCGCTTAACAAACAAAATTAACTATTTATAGGCTAATTGATGTCTGTGCGTAAAGGTTTTCCTATCCACGAGAGAGAAAGTGAAAGTAAATAATTTATCTCTCATTCTCGCGCTGCAGATGCTCTGTTTAACTGTTTTCTTGCTTGTGAAATGCTCAGTTTTTCCACTTCCACTTACTTTACGTCATGTAAATAGCAAATGTGCTTATGGCGCGACACAACTGACTCTTAGGCCGGACTCACACTAGGTACAGTTGCCTCGAACCGGGCCAAAGCACGCTTGTCCCCCCTCCCGTCTCCCCCGACGGCCCGCACTCACACACAATCGGGCTTCGGCACGCTTACGTCATCGCTGCTCCGCTGTTCAGTGAGAAGCTCTGTCACTCAGCAGCACAGTGGAGATTTCTCTAGTTATATCGTTTCAGTCGTTTGATATGCCGTCAAATATTTTGCCAAACAGTCCTTAGGGATGCGGGGACACGCAGTCAGATATTTCACCGAACAGATCCGCCACTTTTGGCGCTCATAAACAGTCATAAAGCTCTCGTGCTGCAGGAATGAGGAGGTCTGCTGAAGGTGCAGCTGTTGTGCAGTGAGGAGTTTGTGTCTTTAATAAGCTACGGCAGTTTGCGTTCACTGAACAGTAAGAACGATTAATAAATCCATATGAAACAGTCCCTTAAAGACACGTCTCGCTTTCAGTTTCGGGCTTTGGCGCGTTTTGCACTCACACACAAGCGTACCGCGCCAAAGCCCAAGTGAACCGCGCTCAGGCCAACCTCCTCCAACCGGGCCAGGGCCGGCCAAGTGAACCGTGCTTGAGCCCGATTCAGCGCACTCACACTTCTCAAACGATCCGGGAAACGGGCCTGGGCACGGTACGGATGGCATAGTGTGAGTAGGCCCTTAAAGGGAATGGGAGAAGAGACTCTGATTGGTTTATTCTGAAAACACACCTATAACTTATTAAGAAAATAAGCTTAACCCTTTTAGACCATGCGCCACAGCACAAAGCAAAAGTGGATTCTGACACAGCCTCAATGCGTTTGCGCCCTGCGCTCTGTGCTTTTTGCATTGACCGTCAAAATTTCTCCAGTTCTTCATGCTCCACTGCAGTCCTGGAGCGCCGGCTTTTGTCTTCTGACCCGGTAAAGGCTGAGAAACACACAGAAACACAGTGCTGTCAGGAGTTCACACAGCGCTTGTTTAGCCGTTTAGAGATGCTCCGTTTGGTAAATGCCAGCTGCTGCTTACTGTACTGTGTGTTTGCATTGCAGTAAAAGCAGCTGGAGTGGAGCTCAGGTCTATTACAGCATCAGTGACTGCAGTCATTTGAGGAAGCTCATTTGTATTGGGCTGTTCAGGTTCCCACGCTCTTCACACTGTGAAAAAATTGACTTTTTTTGAGTTGATTCAGCTTAATTCAAGTCAACTACAGTACCTGGGTAAAAAGTTGAGTCAAATCAAAGTTTTTTAAAGTCAATTTTGCAGTGTCAGGTAACAGGAATCAGATATATTCACAGTACTACAGCTGGTTAATCAGGGGCTAAAATAGCCTGTTTTTATAGGGAAAATATTCTAGATCATTCATCAAGTGGAAATCTGTAAATGGCATTAATTGGCCTATATGCATATCTTATATAATGTATTAGGTATGGGTATAAGTAAAATGTCATTCATTCTTTCATTCATTAATTCATTCATTCATTTAATTTTTCCTGTATTGATTTATTTTATTGTTCATTGATTCATTCATTCATTCATTCATTCATTCATGCATTGTTTAATATCTCCTTTATTTGTTTATTTATTTATTCATTCATTCATTTTTTAACATTTCCTTTATTGATTTATTAATTTTATTATTAATTTATGTATATCATTTATTCAGTCATTTACTCATTTGTTTGTTCATTTGTTCATTCAATCATCCATTCATTTGTTTGTTTATTTATTCATTCATTCACTCACTCTTTCATTAATTCATTTCTTCATTTACTCACTCATTTATTCATTCATCCATTCACTCAAACTTTAATTAATTCATTTATTCACTCACTCTCTCACCCACTCACTCATTCATTCATTTACTCACTCACTCATTTATTCATTTATTCACTCACTCACTCACTCACTCACTCACTCACTCACTCATATATTCATTCATTCATTCATTCACTCAGTCATTTATTCATTCACACACTCACTCACTTACTTACTCATTCACTCACTCACTCACTCACTCACTCACTCACTCACTCTTTCATTCATTCATTCATTCATTTGTTCAGCTAATTCATTTTCTTTTCAGCTAAGACCCTTTATTATTTTAGGGTTGCCACAGCAAAATAAACCACCAACTTATCCAGCATATGTCATATCAATTTATTTATCCACTAGTTTATTAATTTGTTTATTTATTATGCATTTATTTTTTGTCTATTTATTCATTCATTTACTCGATTGTTCATTTGTTCATTTATTTATTCATTTATTCATTCACTTAATCATTAATTTGTTCACTTGTTAATTCACTTGATCATTCATTCATTCATTTTTTAATACATTTTCATTCATTCATTTGTTTGTTCATGCATTTGTTTATTAATTTACTCATTTGTTCATTTATTTATTCATTCATCCATTTGTTCATTTACTCTATTCATTCATTAATTTCTTTCTTTCTTACTTTATTTATTCATTAATTGATTTATTTTTTTACTCATTTATTTATTTGTTCATTCATTTATTCATTCATTCATTCATTCATTCACTCATTCATTTGTTCATTCATTCATTCATTCATTCATTCATTTGTTCATTCATTCACTCATTCATTAATTTGTTCATTCATTCACTCATTCATTTATTTGTTCATTCATTTATTCATTTATTTATTTGTTCATTCATTCATTCATCCATTCATTCATTCATTTGTTCATTCATTTATTTGTTCGTTCATTCATTTGTTCATTCATTCATTCATTCATTCATTTGTTCATTCATTTATTCATTTATTCATTTATTCATTTATTCATTTGTTCATTCATTCATTCATTCATTCATTCATTTATTTGTTCGTTCATTCATTCATTCATTCATTCATTCATTCATTCATCCAATCATTCATTTATTCATTTGTTTAATCATTTATTCATTAATTTATTCATCCCTTCATTCATTTATTTATTCATTCATTTACTCATTCATTCATTTATTCAGAAAGTAGATTTCAAGCCTGTGTGGGTATATTTTTCTTATCTTTGAATGAAGTATTCGCTGAGCCTCATGTGTGTTTGCTCACCCCAGAGAGTCCATAACAATGAAGCTGCAGAAACTGCCATAAGAACACACATCAATAGACGCTTTTCCACTATCATGCCGAACCTGAGGAGATTTCTCTGAACGACTCGCTAATGTTAGATTAACCTGCTGCTCCAACATTCAAATTAAATATGAAAGATAAATGTGGATGATGTGTTGAGATAATTGACAGGGCTCATAACACTCCATTAATGAGGAAGAAGTTTGTCCCAAAGCTTGCATACTCTCCTCTTACACAAAAAAAGTAGATACTTTAGGACATACAGTAGTATAAGTAGGTGAATGTGAGCTTGTCTGGCTGGTGTAGCAGATGTCCGTGTGCTTTAATAGAGAGCAGAGCGATGCTGCAGCACCTGGAGTCTGTGGCGTTTACCCACAGATATAATTACAGGTCCAGTTCACATCCAGCAGAATAAACACCAGCAAACAGGGCGGATCCTCCAGCGGATCACACACACACACACACACACACACGCACACACACACACACACACACACACACACTGAAACACACATACACGCACACAAATGGATACACACACATACACACACTCACACACAGACACACAAATACACATACACAGATACAGACACACATACCTGCACAAAGACACTCGCACACAAATACATACTCACACATAACACATATATACACACGTAAACACACAATAACACTCAGACAGGCACATGTAAACATGTACACACAGATGTACATACCCGCACACAGACACGTGCACACACACATGAACACACGACCACAAACAAACAGATATACACACATACACTCACACAGATATACACATACACGCATAGACACACACAAACACACACATAGACATACACATGCTCGCACACATATACACAAACATACACACACAGACACACACAAATCCACACATATACACTCACACAGACATAAACACATACACACACAGACAAACAAACGCACAGATACATACAAAACTCACATAAACACAGACACACAAACACAGGCAGACACACACTCACACAGAGACATACACAAACACACATGCACAAACAATACACACACACGGATGCATACACACATAGACAAGAGACACACTTTCTTACACACATACGAGCATTCGTGCACACACACAAAAAAAACACACATAAATGCATACACACACACACACACACACACACACACTCTTCAGACTTCCTGCAGCCCACACTGGAGTGTCTTCTGCTGCTATTTAAAGCCTCTTCACAGCTTCAGCAGGTGAAATGACGTGTTGTAGGTTCTGGAAGTGCGTCAGAAACTCTCCTTATTCATCCCTCATCCTCAAAGCCACACACACATGCAGTATCTGCTGCTCCTCTGTGTGTGTTTAGTCTCCTCAGACAGCTGAAGTGCTGTTTTGGGTGGATCCGCAGAGCAGCTCAGAGTAGAACGCCAACAGTAAAAACAGTTCGGGTTAAGACATGTCCTTCAGCAGATCTGAGGAGGCTGAGACTGATCTGTAGACTCCACTAGAGACTGAACCCCATCCTGAAGTGATCTTCAACACCCCATAGGAAACCTTCAAAAAGATGACTGTTTTGTTGGAGTGCATTGAAAAAGTGTAAATATTTCAATAACAATGAATAAGGGACAGGAAAAATATTGAAAATAAAGAAATTATTTAATTGATTAATTAATAAATAAGTGAATAAATAAATAGGTAAATAAATGAATAAATGAATGAGTAGGTGAATAAATAAATATATAAATAAGTGAATATGTAAATAAATAAGTGAATATATAAATGAGTGAATAAATAAATAAATAAATAAGTGAATAAATAAACAAATAAATAAATAAGTGAATAAATAAACAAATAAGTGAATAAATAAAATATTCAAATAAGTGAATAAAAAAACAAGTAAGTGAATAAATAAATGATTGAATAATGAAACTAATAAATAAGTGAATAAATAAATAAATGAATAATTAAACAAATAAATAAGTGAATAAATAAAACAAATAAGCAAATAAATAAACAAATGAATTAATAAATAAATAAATAAATTAATTAATTAATTAATAAATAAGTGGATGAATTAAATAATACAAATATATAAAGAAAAATAATATAATATAAATATATAAATAAGGAAAATAATACAAATATAAATATATAAATAAGGAGAAATAATGAAAAATAATAAAATATACAATAACACACAATAACACTCAGACAGGCACATGTAAACATGTACACACAGATGTACATACCCGCACACAGACACGTGCACACACACATAAACACACGACCACAAACAAACAGATAAATTAATTAATTAATAAATAAGTGGATGAATTAAATAATAAAAATATATAAAGAAAAATAATATAATATAAATATATAAATAAGGAAAATAATACAAATATAAATATATAAATAAGGAGAAATAATGTAAAATAATAAAATATATAAAGATATATATTTGATGTAATAAAGATATAATATAACACAAATATATAAAGAAAAGTAATATAATATAAATTTATAAATAAGGTGAAAAAGGATATAATATAGCGTTATATAAACATGGGCAAATAAAATAATATAATACAAATATATAAATAAGTGGATAAATAAAAAATAAATAAGTGAATAAATATAATTTAAATCAAATATATTATAATATAATAAATAAGGAAAAAACATATAATATAATATAAATAAGGTAAAATAATATAATATAATACAAATATATTTTGAAAAATTAGATATGTAATGTAAATATATAAATAAAAAATATATATTTTAATAAAAAGATTACGTAAAAAATAATATAATATAATATAATATAATATAATATAATATAATATAATATAATATAATATAATATAATATAATATAATATAATGGAAAAATTGTAAAAATAAAAAACATATAAACAAAATAAAATTATTAGTAAATAAAAATATATAAAAATTTAAAAAAAATAAATTAAATAAATGAATTGAATAAATAAATACATTAAATAAAATAAACAACACAGCCTGTTGTTCAGTCTCAAGGTAATGTAGGCTCCTGTCAGTCGGAGGTCCCCTTTCCCACCGGAGCGGTCGGTAATCCAGCCCTGCCCAAATCTCTATTCTCCAACCTCACACAATCACCTACAAACACAGCACTGAACCATGTTAGAAATCCTGCTGCTTTTCCTCCCATTGTTAGCTTTTCCTCCAGACTGCGGCTCTTCTCCGTCCTGCAGTAGCAGTATTTCTGTACCACGGTGATCTGCTAATGTGACTGATTGAGTTTCTGGACAATGGCTGTGCTGGACTCTGAACATTGTCTGTGTGTAAAAGTTTTGGGCTAGTTTGTTTGGGTTTTGGGCTAGTTTGTCTGGGCTTTGGGCTGGTTTGTTTGAGATTTTGTTAGTTTTGGCGTCATTTGTTTTGTGTTTTGTGCTAGTTTGTTTAAGTTTTGGAATAGTTTTGGGCTGCTTTGTTTGATATTTTGCTGGTTTGGGTCTAGTTTGTTTTGTGTTTTGAGAGTTTTTGGCTAATTTTTTTTGTGTGTGTTTTTGGGAGGGTTCTGAACTAGTTTGTTTGAGATTTTGCTAGTTTTAAACTAGTTTGTTTGGGTTTTGGGATAGTCTTAAGCCAGTTTGTTTGAGATTTTTCTAGTTTTGGACAAGTTTGTTTGGCCATTGGGCTCATTTTAGTTTAGTTTGTTTGGTCATTGGGCTAGTTTTGGGCTAGTTTGTTTGGTCATTGGGCTAGTTTTGGGCTAGTTTGTTTGGTCATTGGGCTAGTTTTGGGCTAGTTTGTTTGGTTATAGGGCTAGTTTTGGGCTAGTTTGTTTGGTCATTGGGCTAGTTTTGGGCTAGTTGGTTTGGTCATTGGGCTAGTTTTGGGCTAGTTTGTTTGGTTATAGGGCTAGTTTTGGGCTAGTTTGTTTGGTCATTGGGCTAGTTTTGGGCTAGTTGGTTTGGTCATTGGGCTAGTTTTGGGCTAGTTTGTTTGGTTATAGGGCTAGTTTTGGGCTAGTTTGTTTGGTCATTGGGCTAGTTTTTTTGCTAGTTTGTTTGGTCATTGGCCTAGTTTTGGGCTAGTTTGAGGATTTTGCTAGTTTTGGGCTAGTTTGTTTGGTCATTGGGCTAGTTTTGGGCTAGTTTGTTTGGTTATAGGGCTAGTTTTGGGCTAGTTTGTTTGGTCATTGGGCTAGTTTTGGGCTAGTTGGTTTGGTCATTGGGCTAGTTTTGGGCTAGTTTGTTTGGTTATAGGGCTAGTTTTGGGCTAGTTTGTTTGGTCATTGGGCTAGTTTTGGGCTAGTTGGTTTGGTCATTGGGCTAGTTTTGGGCTAGTTTGTTTGGTTATAGGGCTAGTTTTGGGCTAGTTTGTTTGGTCATTGGGCTAGTTTTTTTGCTAGTTTGAGGATTTTGCTAGTTTTGGGCTAGTTTGTTTGGTCATTGGGCTAGTTTTGGGCTAGTTTGTTTGGTTATAGGGCTAGTTTTGGGCTAGTTTGTTTGGTCATTGGGCTAGTTTTTTTGCTAGTTTGTTTGGTCATTGGCCTAGTTTTGGGCTAGTTTGAGGATTTTGCTAGTTTTGGGCTAGTTTGTTTGGTCATTGACCTAGTTTTGGGCTAGTTTGAGGATTTTTCTAGTTTTGGGGTTAGTTTTTTTTGGTCATTGAGCTAGTTTTAATCTAGTTTGATTGTGTTAGATTTTGATCTAGATTGCTTTGGTCATCATTAGGCAAGTTTATTGAGAGCTAGTTTGGTGAAAATGATCCTTTTGGGCTACTTTGCTGATTGAGCTAGTTTTGTCATAGTGCTAGTTTTTGGCTGGTTTGTTGATGGTAATAGTTTAATTAATTTTAAACAAGACTTAAATTTGAGTCATATTTTAAAAAGATGTTTTAGTTGTAGTTTTTTTTTAATGTGGTCATTGGGCTAGTTTCGGATAGTTTGTTTCACCATTTGGCTAGTTTTGAGCTAGTTTCTTTAGTCTTTGTGTTAGTTTTGGCTTGTTTGTCACTGGGCTAGTTTTTGGCTAGTTTGTTTGGCCATAGGGCTTGTTTTGAGCTAGTTTCTTTGGTCATTTAGGCTAACTTGTGTGTCATTGGCTTAGTTTGTCGATTGTGCTAGTTTGAACTAGTTTCTTTCGTTCTGCAGTAGCAGTATTTCTGTACCGCGGTGATCCGCTAATGTGACTGATTGAGTTTCCTGGACAATGGCTGCGCTGTGCTGGACTCTGAACATTGTCTGTGTGTAAAACAGGCCCAGCGGAGCAGAACAAACAGCCTCAGCTAAAGCCAGAGCTGAGATTACTTTACTGGGGATTTTTCCTGGGCTTTTCCCCTGTCAGAGGGATCGCACACAGGTTCTGTAGGTCAGGGTTGCCAAGTCTGGTTTTCCCGTGGAATTGACCAACTTTTAACCAAATTTTTATTATTCAGCAGATTAAGGTTTGACATATTGATATGTTTACGATTTTTGCTAGCTTTGTGCTAGTTTGTTTGGGTTTTGTGCTAGTTTTGAAATGGTTTTGGGCTAGCTTGTTTGTGATTTTGCTAGTTTTTGGCTAGTTTGTATGGCATTGGCCTAGTTTTGGTTAGTTTGTTTGGCAATTGGGTTAGTTTTGGGCTTGTTTGTTGATTGCACTAGTTTGGGCTAGGTTTGATTGGTCATTGGGCTAGTTTGGCATTGGTTTTGGCTAACTTTTTGGACATTTGACTAATTCGTTGGTCGATTGGGCTAGTATGTTTGCCATTGTACTAGTTTTAGGCTATTATTTTGTCATTAGGGTAGTTTGTTGATTAATTGGGCTTGTTTGCTTGGCCATTGGACTAGTTTGGCTAGTTTTTTGATCATTGGGCTTGTTTATTTGGCAGTTGGGCTAATTTTGGGCTAGTCCGGCTAGCTTTTGACCATTTGGGCTAGTTTGTTGTGCGATTGGGCTAGGTTTGGGCTACTTTGCCCATTGGGCAAAATTTGGGCTAGTTTGTTGTGCGATTGGGCTAGATGTGGGCTACTTTGGCCATTTGGCAAGTTTTGGCTAACTTTTTGGACATTTAACTAGTTTGTTGGTCAATTGGGCTTGTTTGCTTGGCCACTGGACACGTTTGGCTAGTTTTTTTTGACCAATGGGCTTGTTTAGTGGGCAATTGGGCTAATTTTGGGCTAGTTTGGCTATAGTTTTTCACCATTGGGCTAGTTTGTTGTGCGATTGGGCTAGGTTTGGGCTACTTTGCCCAATGGGCAAAATTTGGGCTAATTTGTTGGGTGATTTGGGCTACTTTGTTTGCTACATTACTTTAAGTTCAATCAAACAGTATCACAATATCACATAAATGCAGCGCATAAATAGCTACAGCAGTAAAGCCCTGTTCATCTCCATGCTCTTCTCCCCTGTCCTGGTCCTGTCTGCTTAACCTGTGCTTGACCGTCCCGGGTCAGGTTTTGTTAGTGCAGTATGTCAGTGTGAGACACATCCGGCTGGAAAGTGCTCAGCCCCACAGATCTGATGCAGGACTTTCCATCCGCCTGTTATTGTCCCATCAGTGACGCTGCATTGACAGGTGTTTCCCGTCTCATCAGTGTCCCGTGACCTCCTGACATCCTGCTGTTTGTGTGTGTAACTGGGAACTGTGGGATTGAACTTGCCACCAGTGAGGGTCAGAAACCAACCAAACCAAAAACAACACGTGGCTGTGTTTACTCTCTCACGCTGACCACAGTAATGTGAATCAAGCTGGAGCGGGTGCTTTATCTGTGCTCAATATTCACTCTCATTACTCGGAGCAGTAGTCAGAATTACTCAAATAAAATAAATGTTGGCCAGTACTATGTAATAAGTAGCTGAAATACGCACAAATGTCAGGCCATGTCAAAACATCTCAGGTGCCCCAAAATCACCTCAGACCCCTGTCGGTTAACCTTTTCTTTATTACAGGGATGTTGGATGCATTATTCTGATTGGCTGATCAGCATTCTAAGTTGTTTGGTTATTGTCAGATAAGCGCACCGCTAAAGTAGTTCCGGCAGGTTTTGAGTGCATTAAAGCTCCATATCACTCCATTCAATGATTAGAATTATTTCACAGCTACAACAGTCAGAAATCACATCAAAACACAACAGGAGGAGGAGGAAGGGGAGATGTGGAGGAAACTAGTGCTACACACAGAAGCAGTTTGAGGAGAACAGAAACCTGACACATGTCTGAAATACAATATGTAAACAGTGTTTTAGTGAGGCCAACTGTAGTATAAGCAGAATAATTGACTCCGGTCTGTTGAATTATTAGAAAAATCATGCATTTTTTTATTATTATGTGTTATAATGTGTTATTTAATTCAATTAAAGCTTAATGATTTACCTTTGTTTTTAATTTTTCAGATATGTATTTATTTATTTTTATGACAACTCGGCACATCCCTGCTGAAAAATCCAGCTTAAACCAGCCTAGGCTGGTTGGCAGGTTTTAGCTGGTCGATCAGGCTGGTTTTAGAGGGGTTTTGGCAACTTCCAGGTTGGTTTCCAACCATATCCACCCTGGTCTTAGCTGTTCAAGCTGGAAAATGACCAGCTAAATCCATCTAAAACCTGCTTGACCTGGTTTAAGCTGGACATAGTTGGTTTTGGCTAGGCTGGTCAAGCTGGTTTTAGCTGGTCATCTCCCAGCCTGACCACCTAAGAACAGGCTGGATATGGCTGGGAACCAGCCTAAAAGTGGACAAAACCGCTCTAAAACAGCCTGGTCGACCAGCCTTAAACCAGCCTACCAGCCTAGGCTGGTTTAAGCTGTTTTTTCAGTAGGGATATTTAGTAGAGTTTGATTGGATCTTTAACCTTTGTTCACATTTATTAACTTTTGGTAATGTTGGTGGCTGTTTTTCCCTCATTGACTTCTATTATGATGACATTTTTAATTGCAAAGTCTTGACAGCATATAATAATCATGGATTCTTGATTTTTGGTGGTTTTGTCTATAAGGAAAATGGGGACAATTGGTCATTGTTACAGTTTTACTGCTAATTTCACCTCTTTCCAACAAGAAAAAACAGCAACAATCAAGAATGCATAATTATATGCTGTCACGGCTTTGCAATCAATAAAAGTGATAATACTGGAAGGCAACGGGGCAAAAACAGCCCCCAACAAAACCAAAGGGGAGTCAATCTGAACAGATCGTGATGTTGAGTTTTGTAAGCAGTTTCCCTAAATATGTGTCAAAAAAAAGATTTGTCAGTAAAAATCATTCAATTTGCTGAAGCACAGAGAAAGTTGTGGCCTAATTAAGACTCCAAATTAACCCAGAGTGTAAGAAAACGACCCAACAGCACAGG
This sequence comes from Danio rerio, assembly GCF_052040795.2. Taxonomy (NCBI): domain Eukaryota; kingdom Metazoa; phylum Chordata; class Actinopteri; order Cypriniformes; family Danionidae; genus Danio; species Danio rerio. The sequence continues at coordinate 58,801,047 of NC_141036.1, forward strand.
AGGATTGAAACCAGTGTGTGATGTTTGTGTGTGATGTCATTATGTGTGTGTTGCAGGACTCGGAGTCTTTGGATCAGTGTATTGAGAGCGTGTTGTCGGCTCTGTATCCTCCGTTCAGCTCCAGCGCCGCCACCGTCCTCTGGCAGCTGTTCGGTGTGGTGGAGCGACAGTATCGAGGAGACGGCCTGCGCTGCTTCATCGACTTCCTGCTGCCCGCAAAGAGGATCCTGCACACGCTCAGACACCAGGCCTGCGTGAGTACACACACACACACACATGAACAGTAAAAAAAAAACTACACATTTATTACATGCACTGTAAAAAAATATCTGTATTTCGCAATTCACAAGCGTTTTTTATTTATTTATGGTGGTTAATTGCATTATGGGATGTTGATCTCTGCTCTGTCCACTTTTGACATTGAAAATTCAACTCTACAGTTTAACAAAGTGACTTTTATTCACATTTTAGAAATAATGTCTGTAAAAAACCTGTAAATGTGCTGCAATGTATTACGAGGTGTTTGTAGCGTAGTATACAACACCAACAGTATAGCACTGCAGACTATTATTGATGATTTGACATGATCCAGGACCGTTTCGTTCTTCAAAGCTGATCCGAGAGTTGTTGTCATAGCAACAGTTCTGCTAGCTCAAACCTGGTCGGGAGCAGGTTCAATTCATATAAACAAGATTAGATCGGGTCAGTTCAAGCTAAGATAATACAGAAAGTATGTACCCAATTCTGATATTTTCTTACAGGAGTAGTTATATACACTTGGGAAAATAATAAATATTTTTTAACTATATATATATGTTGTAGCGAGGCAGAGGGAAAACACATACACAATGGCGTGGTGTTACAAACAATTCCCCGGAGGGAGATTTATTTACACAGTGAATAAAGTGAAACAAGATGAATACGGTGCTCTTCAGGGTTAGGTGCTCTGGTGCTCCGGGGAGAAGGTGAGGTTGAGTGAGAGTTCGGGTGTTGGATCGATCAGCTGCTGGAGTCTGCTGTAGGGGAGACAGAGAGACATGTGGTTGCACTCCTCAAAAAAACATGTTTTTGGCCCACGCTTGCATTGAATGATATGCTGACACAACTCTGATAAATATTAATAAGCAATTCAAATAATATTGATAGCCTATGGTGGATGAACGCTCGACCAGGCGGTTCCTATGCTTGTTAAAGGCTTACATTTATTATTTAAGATACTCATCTAGTAATCTTTAGTCAATTTAACTTATGCTTATTAAATAATATCTCGAATTGACTCTGTCTAAAAGCGTTCAGTGCATTCAGAGAGAAATATTGCGCGTGGGAACATGAGAGGAGGATGAATGCTGGAGTCTGAAAGAGTTCAGTATTGCTGTGAGGGACAGAGAGTATTGTGGCTGGTCTGGACTGAAAGGCGTTGTGTTCCTGCAGGTTAGCGCTGTGTGAGATTAGCTGAAACCTTACGCTGCTGTATTGAGTGTTTCTCTGAGCTGCTGAAGTCTACATGATCCTGCTGCGGACATCATATCCGCTCCAACACTGATATAGCAATTAAAAGAGGTCGTGAACTGCATCGGTTTGCCTCTGAGCTCCGCTTATAACATTGTCAAATATTCCCTAATTTATGTTTGGCAGCAGTGGTTAGCACTGTGGCCTCACAGCAAGAAGGTCTCTGGTTCGAGTTCCGGCTGGGTCAGTTGGCGTTTCTGTGTGGAGTTTGCATGTTCTCCCCGTGTTGGCATGGGTTTCCTTTGGGTGCTCCAGTTTGCCCCACATGCACTATAGGTAAACATCATTTTCACACACACACTACAGACAATTTAGCTTATTCAATTCCCCTATAGCGCATGTGTTTGGACTGTGGAGTAAACCGGAGCACCTGGAGGAAACCCACACCAACACGAGAAGAACATGCAAACTCCACACAGAAACGCCAACTGACCCAGCTGAGGCTTGAACCAGCTACCCACTGCGCCACCGTGCAGCCTGAGACACAATAATTATTGTTTATATAAGGACAGAGCAGGTGATTTTTGTTTGGCATTTTTAATTATATATTTTATGTACACTCACTGGCCACTTTATTAGGTACACTGCTTGTTAACACTGCTCGTATCACATGGCTGCAACTCAAAGCATTTCGGGGTGTAGACATGGTCAAGACGATCTGCTGCAGTTCAAACTGAGCATCAGAATGGGGTGGAAAGGGGATTTAAGTGACTTTGAACGTATCATGGTTGTTGGTGGCAGCAGGCTGCTCTGAGTATTTCAGAAACTGCTGATCTACTGGGATTTTCACGCACAACCATCTCTAGGGTTTACAGAGAATGGTCTGACGAAGAGGAAATATCCAGTGAGCGGCAGTTCTGTGGGCGCAAATGCCTTGTTGATGCCGGAGGTCAGAGGAGAATGGCCAGACTGGTTCAGCTGATAGAAAGGCAACAGTAACTCAAATAAGCACTCGTTACAACCGAGCTCTGCAGAAGAGCATCTCTGAACACACAACACGTCCAACCTTGAGGCGGATGGGCTACAGCAGCAGAAGAGCACACCGGGTGCCGCTCCTGTCAGCTAAGAACAGGAAACTGAGGCTACAATTCACACAGACTCACCAAAACTGGACAATAGAAGATTGGAGAAACGTTGCTGCTCTGATGATTCTCCATTTCTGCTGACAGATTCGGATGCTCGGGTCAGAATTTGGTATCAGCAACATGAAAGCATGGATCCATCCTGCCTCATATCAACGGTTCAGGCTGGTGGTGGTGGTGTAATGGTGTGGGGGAGATTTTCTTGACACATTTTGGGTTCATTAGTACCAATTGAGCATCAACTCCACAGTCTACCTGAGTATTGCTGCTGACCATGTCCATCCCTTTATGAGCACAGTGTCTCCATCTTCTGATGGCTACTTCCAGCAGGATAACACACCATGTCATGAAGCTCAATCATCTCAGACTGGTTTCTTGAACATGACGATGAGTTCACTGTACTCAAATGGCCTCCACAGTCACCAGAGCTCAATCCAATAGAGCAGCTTTGGGATAAGGTGGAGCGGGAGATTGGCATCATGGATGCGCAGCCGACAAATCTGCAGCAACTGTGTGATGCTATCATGTCAATATGGAGCAAAATCTCTGAGGAATATTTTCAGCTTGTTGGATCTATGCCACAAAGGATTAAGGCAGTTCTGAAGGCAAAAGGGGGTCCAACCTGGTACTAGCAGGGTGTACCTAATAAAGTGGCCAGTGGGTGTATATGACATAGCTAATTGTATGTATGGTTCTTTATACATGGCCTCAGGCATATGTATGGCATGAGTTTTTCTTGAACTTTTTCATAGATTTAGAATAAATTTTAGATGAATTTTGACTAATCATGCACAGTTTCCACATTTAGTGATTAGACTTACTGACATTTTAAACGTTTTAAATAATTTAATGTATAAGAAATTATATCTAGAGAAATAAGTCTGTAAAATAAGAGGAAATGTACTGGTTTTTGTAGCGTAATATATAACACCAACCCAGACTTTAAACTATTAAACGTTCACAAAAGTCACTTTTTCACACTTTTCAAGATTAAAAGTAGTTAGAAGAAAGATCAAGACTCAATAATGCAATTCAAAAGCAGAAATAAACAGGGAAAACTAACAAAAATAGGTAAACTGCTAGCTTCTGGCTATTTTTTTAAGAGTGGTTAGTGATTGAGACCCATCGCGTCTAATAGATCTCTCCTGTTGGCTTGTGACAGCTGCGATTTAAAGGTGTGTTGCTGTACCACGAGGGATGGCCGCTGTGTCTGCATGAGAAGGTGGTTCTGCAACTGGCGCCGCTGCATAAAGTGCGTCTGCGGCAGGGAGATTTCTACCTGCAGGTGGTTCCTTTGGGCCGCAAGTCTGCCAAGCTGGTGCTGAAATGCCTGTCGGGCAGCGGGCAGGCCATCGCAGAGGTCCCGGTGTCGGAGAGCATGTACGGCAGCGTCTTCACTCCAGATTTCCTGCAAAATGTGACGCGTGATCGAAACCTCCAGCCGCTGCAGAACTGCCTCCTGAGCACCGGTTCTGTAGTTTATCGAACGCCCTGGAAAAACGTGATCAATCCTCTGCTGGTGACGAGCACGGAGGACGCACTGATGCAGGCCAGAAACAGCGGAGGTACTGTATGTACACTACAAATAAATGCTTTTCCCAGTTTTTATCTTCTTTCTAGTCAAAATATAACAACAATCCTACACCAAGAAGCATTTTCTAGACAAGCAACACATATTGGCTTGTTTTCAGAAATGATGAGTCAAAATGAAGCGAGTTGCTTTTTAAAACAAGCAAAATAACTTGCAATCGGGGTTACAAAAACAATCTTGTTTTTTTTTTCTTGTTCTTTTGGTTGCCCCATTGTCAAATTATTTTGGTTGTTTTACAGGCAGTCTTGTGTTCATTGCCTCTTCTTGTTTAATCGCTGAATGCCTCAAAGTTTGTAAGTCACTTTGGAAAGTTAAAAAGTTCACAGTAAAACAAAAATCAGAAAATCATCAATATATATATATATTTATATAGTTGAAGTCAAAATTCTTAGCCTCCCTTTTAATTTTTTTATTAATTAATTAATTTATTTGTTATTTCCCAAATAATGTTTAACAGAGCAAGTAAATGTTCACAGTATGTCTGATAATATTTTTTCTTCTGGAAAAAGTCTTATTTGTTTTATTTCGGGCAGAATAAAAGCAGTTTTTAACTTTATAACAACCATTTAAAGGTCAAAATTATTAGCCCCTTTAAACTATATAGTTTTTCAATAGTCTATAGAACAAACCGTTGTTATACAATGACTTGCCTGATTACCCTAACCTGCCTAGTTAACCTAATTAACCTAGTTAAGCCTTTAAATGTCACTTTAAGCTGAATACTAGTATCTGTAAAAATATGTAGTAGCATAACGACGGGGGGGGAGACAACTGGAGGTAAGATCCACAATGCAGGTTTATTCAGCGTCAGGCAAGCAATGATCAAACAGGTACAAACGGGTATATGCAGGCAGTCCAGAATCGTAGTCGTACAACACGCAATAGGTCGTAAGGCAGGCGGCTAAACAGGAGAACACGAATAAACAAGGCTAAGGTCTAAACACGGGAAACAAGGCAGGGAAACCGCTTTGTAATGCTACTGATACAGCTAACAAGACTCGGCACACTGGATGGGTTAATGAATGGCTTATGTAGGGTGTGTAATCAGTCTCTGACAAGACTCAGCTGGTGAGAATGTAATCAATCTTGATGAGTGAGCGTGTGTGAGTGTAACCGGAGAGCATGTATGAAGATGTAGTCCGGGGGAAGGCGGAAGTGTAGTCCTTAGTGTTCGTGTGAGAACCAGCGATCTCTGGAGAGCGATGGCTGGTTATGTGACAGTATGTGCTGTCATCATGACAAGAATAAAAGAAATCAGAACTGAGTTGTTGAAACTATTATGTTTAGAAATGTGTTGAAAAACAATTGTCTTTCTGTTAAATGAAATTGGGGGAAACTAAACAGGGGGGCTAATAATTCTGACTTTAACTGTGTGTGTATTTATATATATATATATATATATATATATATATATATATATATATACACTACATGACAAAAGTCTTGTCGCCGGTTCCTGTTGTAAGAGCAGTAAATAATAACTGGACTTCTAGTTGATGATGTGTAAAAGTGTCAGAAGGTGGATTTCTCTGCTGAATCATCTGTTGATCTGCAATCATCACCAATACTGCAGAAGACCTACTGGAACCAGCATGGAACCAAGATTCTCACAGATTCAGTCAAGTTTGGTGAAGGAGACATCATGGTTTGGGGTTCATTCAGTATGGGGGCGTGCGAGAGATCTGCAGAGTGGATGATCAACATCAACAGCCTGAGGTATCAAGACATCTGTGCTGCCCATTACATTACAAACCACAGGAGAGGGACAATTCTCCAGCAGGATAGCGCTCCTGCTCATACTTCAGCCTCCTCATCAAAGCTCCTGAAAGCAAAGTAGGTCAAGCTGCTCCAGGATTGGCCAGCCCAGTCACCAGACATGAACATTATTGAGGGTGGAGGCGTTGAAGATGAACACAAAGACTCTTGATGAGCTCTGGGAGTCCTGCTGAACGCTTTCTTCTTCATTCCAGATGACTTTATTAATCAGTGATTTGAGTCATGTCAGAGATGTATGGATGCAGTCCTCCAAGCTCATGATGGAGTCAGACACAATATTCATTCTGTCTCCACTGCAGCAGGACTTTATATTCTATACTGGACATTATTACTGTTCAGTGATGAGACTTTAGTCTAAGCAGAGTCAGACATTACTGTCCTAATCAAATCAGTCATAATCAAGACATGATCAGATTTTATTGTGCTCAAATAAGCAAAATCTAGAGGCCTTTACCTTTCATATGAGCCACTTCTGACACCAAATGATCAACTATGATCAGCCTGCTTGCATAGTTTTTCTACAATTTCTGTTTAAAGGAAAGAAGACTTTATAACACATTTCTAATCATAATAGTTTTAATAACTCATCTCTAATAACTGATTTATTTTCTCCTTTTCATGATGACAGCACATAATATTTGACTAGATATTCTTCAAAATACTAGTATTCAGCTTAAAGTGACATTTAAAGGCTTAATTAATTTGGTTTATAGTCAAATCATTGTATAAATGCCAATCGAAAAACAAATATTGCTTAAGGAGGTTAATAATATTGACCTTAACATAGTGTTTAAAAATGTAAAACAAATAAGACTTTCTCCAGAAGATAAAATATTATGGGAAGTACTGCAAAAAAATTCTGAATCTGTTCAACATCATTTGGAAAACATCTGAAAATGTTCTGTATATTGCAGATAAACTAAACATCTTTATTTGTCCTTCCAGTTGTAGGTCTGCGTGGTCAGATCAGCCCCTGCAGCACTCACGGCTCCACAGGAACGCTCAGCTCTAGAGACTCTCTGGGCGGTGAATCCACCGTATCAGAGCCGGCGCTCAGCCGAAGCCTCACCGACATGGGCATCGGTTCATTGCACCGCGAAGACTCAGACTCACAGAAGAGTCCCGATTCTAGCAGCATCCGCGGACACAAACTCCTGTCCTTCAGCACAGACCTCAGCAACCCAAACATGCGCAAACGACATCCCAGAGACTCCGCCGCTTTCGAATCACGGCGACTCTTCCGTAAATCCTACATGGAGGCTTTACAGAATCCCATGAATCTCGGCTCCAGCTCTGAATCCATTCTGGAGGAGCCGAGCTTTGCATCCGTCCCGAAGGAATCGATGGCACCGGTGCGGAAGATCTGCGCTCGAGGATGGCTGGGAGGAGATGAATCCCGAAACGGATCTCTTGCTGGGAATCCGTCCAAAAACGCAGAGCTGAGTCCCAACGAGAGACGCTCCAAATCTCTGGAACGCACTAATAATAAGACACTGCAGGTCAAAGGTCACCGGGCACGCTCTTCATCCGGCGGCTCTAACAGTGGCTTTCCTAAAAAACTCATCAATGGTTATGGGTTTCGCTTCGGAAAGCTGGAGCTGGAGGCAGCTTTCCCTGGACTGGAAAGGAGGAGCAGTAAAGAGAACTCAGGTTTGTGTTTGTTGTTTCTTCATTGTACGTTTGGACTACATCAGCGATGTCAAACTCAATTCCTGGAGGGCCGCAGCTTTGCACAGTTTAGTTCCAACCCTGCTTCAACACACTTACTGGTGGGTTTCAAACAAGCCTGATGGACTCAATTAGTTTGATCAGGTGTATTTAATTAGGGTTGGAACTAAACTGTGCAGAGCTGCGGCACTTTAGGATCTGAGTTTGAGTTTACATTAAAGGTGCAGTATGTACGTTTTACACCCAGTGGTTGAAGTAGGTATTGCACTCCTGTTTCAAAACACACGCAAGAGCAGCGTGTATTTTATCACCAACAGGAGTATGTCTGACTATCGAGTCTAAAGACTGATTCAAATCATATTATTATTTATATTATTTGCTAATTAATAACCTCATGTGGAGCTCTGAGTCTACGTCTCATTTCGGAGTCCGCTACAGTCCACCGGAGGTCACATTACGGTCACAGACACATGCTTTAAGAGCCTTCCTGACTGACTGAATGAATGAAATATGCTGTTTTCCACCAAGGCAACCCGGGGTGCTGAAATATAATTGGCTAAAGTGGCAGTAGGCAGGTTAAAAGAACCAAAACAAAGACAGATAATCACGTAGCGCACATGTTCAAAGCAGAATATCTGACTTCAGCATTGTTTTCCAGATAAACAAGAATGTTCACTGAGCATGTTCTGGTGAAAAAAATAAACAGTGGGGCTAATAATTCAGAAGGGCTAATAATTCTGACTTAAACTATATATATATATATATATATATATATATATATATATATATATATATATATATATATATATATATATATATATATATATATATATATATATATATATATATATATATATTGTATTTTTATAAATTTTATTTTTTAATGATATATTTATTATTATTATTGTTATTATTATTATTGTTGTTGTTGTTTTTATTATTAATATTATTTTTATTATTATTATTAATATTAATATTTTTATTGTTATTATTATTACTTTTATTATTATTATTATTATTATTATTATTGTTATTATTAATATTAAAATTTTTATTGTTATTATTATTACTTTTATTATTATTATTATTATTATTATTATTATTGTTATTATTAATATTAATATTAATTTTGTTGTATGTATATTTTATTATATTATGTAAATTTATGAAGCCAATAATAACTTTCTTTATTACTTATTTATTATTTTTTAATCTATTTAAATGCATTTAATTTGACTAATAAAAAATATTATTAAAGGTTGAATTTTAACAATGCTTTTAGGTTGTAGTAAATATTAATTATAGTATATACTGTATGACTTTATGCAAATATACTCTATGTACTTTGTATTAGTGGCTAAACAAAAATATTTATAGTTTACATTTTGCAATTATGAACGGCACGGTGGCACAGTGGGTAGCGCTGTCGCCTCACTGCAAGAAGGTCACTGGTTCGAATCCCGGCTGGGTCAGTTGGCAGTTCTCCCTGTGTTGGCGTGGGTTTTCTCTGGGTGCTCCAGTTTCCCCCACAGTCCAAACACATGCACTATAGGGGAATTGATAAGTGTGTGTGAAGGAGTGTATGGGTGTTTCCCAGTACTAGAGTGCGGCTGAAAGGGCTTCAGCTGTGTAAAACTTATGCTGGAATAGTTGGCGGTTCATTCCGCTGTGGCGACCTCTGAAATAGAGATTAAGCCGAAGGAAATTGAATGAATGAATGTTGTTTTGTTAGTGGTTGTGAGTGATTATCTTCTGTGGTGAATATGAATGTGTGAGGTTCATAACAGGTTTATTATTGGTGGTTTATAATCAGAGATTACTGTGGTGATCTGGTGAGTGTGTAAATGTTGAAGAGTGTCTCCCCGTGGTCGTTAGTTTGTGATAGTGTGTGTGTGTGTGTGTTCTGAGGCGTTGTGTTTACAGATGATGCTGGTGTTGTGTAATAATGGCCTGCAGGCAAACACAGGTCTGTGATCAGACACTCGTCATTCCTCCAGCTGCACTTTACGGCTCCGAGCAGCTGATAGTGTGTGTTATATGTGAGAGAGTGTGTGTGAGAATGTATATGAGTGTGTGTGTTTGTGTCTGAGTGAACGTGTGTGTGTGTGTGTGTGTGTGTGTGTGTGTGTGTGTGTGTGTGTGTGTGTGTGTGTGTGTGTGTGTGTGTGTGTCTGAGTGTGTGTTTTTCTCTATTTTTGTTTGTGTGTGTGTTAAAGAGAGAAAATGTGTGAATAAGTGCCTGTGTGTGTATTTGTGTGTGTGTGTGTGTGTGTGTGTGTATTTGTGTGTGTGTGTGTGTGTGTGTGTGTGTGTGTGTGTGTGTATTTGTGTGTGTGTGTGTGTGTGTATTTGTGTGTGTGTGTGTGTGTGTATGTGTGTGTGTGTGTGTGTGTGTGTGTGTGTGTGTGTATGTGTGTGTCTGAGTGTGTGTTTGTCTCTATTTTTGTTTGTGTTTGTGTTAAAGAGAGAAAATGTGTGAATAAGTACTTGTGTGTGTATTTTGGTCTGTGTGTGTGTGTGTGTGTGTGTGTCTGAGTGTGTGTTTATCTCTCTTTTTGTTTGCGTGTGTGTTAAAGAGAGAAAGTGTGTGAATAAGTGCCTGTGTGTGTGTGTATTTGTGTGTGTGTATTTGTGTGTGTGTGTATGTGTGTGTGTGTATTTGTGTGTGTGTATTTGTGTGTGTGTGTGTGTGTATGTGTGTTTGTGTGTGTGTGTATTTGTGTGTGTGTGTATTTGTGTCTCTGTGTGTGTCTGCATGTGTGTATAAATTTGTGTCTCTGTCTGTTTGTATTTGTGTCTATTGTGTGTACCTGTATTTGTATGCATATGTGTGTGTGTAATGTTGAGCCCTGCCCTGTTCTGCTGCAAATCAGTCTGTGTGTCTGCTTGTCTCTCAGTGTTGGCTGTGATGTTCAGCCCAAAAGCACGACACTGTGATTCAGTGATTCCGTGTTTCTTTGATTCTGTGATTGTGTAATTCTGTGAATTTATGATTCAGTGATTCTGCGATTCTGTGATTCTGCAGTTCAGTGATTCTGTGTTACCTGATTCTGCGATTCAGTGATTCTGATATTCAGACATTCTGCGATTCAGTGATTTAATGAATCTTTGATTCAGCAATTCTGCGATTTTGTAATTCTGTGATTTTGCAATTCGGTGATTCAGATATTCTGAGGTTCTGAGATTCTGTGATTCTTTGATTCTTTGATTCTGTGATTCTGTGATTTTTATGTTTCTGAGATTCTGTGATTCTGTGATTTTTGTGATTCTGTGATTTTGCAATTCTGTGATTTTGCGATTCGGTAATTCAGATATTCTGAGGTTCTGAGATTCTGTGATTCTTTGATTCTGTGATTCTGTGATTTTGCAATTCTGTGATTTTGTGATTTTTATGATTTTGTGATTCAGCGATTCAGTGATTCTGAGATTTTTGTGATTCAGCGATTCTGGGATTCAGTGATTTTGAGATTTTTGTGATTCAACGATTCTGTAATTTTGTGATTCAGCGATTTGGTGATTCAGTGATTCTGAGATTTTTATGAATCATGCTATTCTATGATTTTGTGATTCTGCGATTCTGTGATTCTGCAATTTTGTGATTTCAGCGACTCTGTGATTTTGTGATTCTGCAATTCAGTGATTCAGCGATTCAGCAATTCTGTGATTTTTGTGATTCAGGAATTTTATGAGTCAATGATTCAGTGATTCTGAGATTCTGTGATTTTGTGATTTTGTGATTCAGTGACTGCAATTTTGTGATTCAATGATTCAGTGATTCTGAGATTCTGTAATTTTGTGATTCTGTGATTCTGCGATTTTGTGATTCAATGATTCAGTGATTCTAAAATTCTGTGATTCAGTGATTTTGTGATTCAATGATTCATTGATTCTGAGATTCTGTGATTTAGTGATTCTGTGATTCTGTGATTCAGCGATTTTGTGATTTAATGATTCAGTGATTCTGAGATTTAGTGATTCAGTGATTCTGTGATTCGATGATTTTGTGATTCAGTGATTCTGAGATTCTGTGATTCTGTGATTTTGTGATTCTGCGATTTTGTGATTCAATGATTCAGTGATTCTGAAATTCTGTGATTCAGTGATTTGGTGATTCATTGATTCTGAGATTCTGTGATTTAGTGATTCAGTGATTCTGTGATTCAGCGATTTTTTTGATTTAATGATTCAGTGATTTTGAGATTTAGTGATTCTGTGATTCAGTGATTATGTGATTCAGTGATTTTATGATTCTGTGATTTTGTGATTTAGTGATTCTGGGATTCAGGGATTCTGTGATTCAGTCATTCTGTTATTCAGGGATTCTGTGATTCAGTCATTTTGTGTTTCAGTGATTCTGAGATTCAGGGATTCTGTGATTCAGTCATTCTGTGATTCAGTGATTCTGTGATTCAGTGATTCTGTGATTCAGGAATTCTGTGATTCTGTGATTCTGTGATTCAGTGATTCTGTGATTCAGGGATTCTGTGATTCAGTCATTCTGTGATTCAGTGATTCTGTGATTCGGTGATTCTGTGATTCAGTGTTTCTGTGATTCTGTGATTCTGTGATTCAGTGATTCTGTGATTCAGGGATTCTGTGATTCAGTCATTCTGTGATTCTGTGATTCTGTGATTCAGTCATTCTGTGATTCAGTGATTCTGTGATTCTGTGATTCGGTGATTCTGTGATTCAGTCATTCTGTGATTCTGTGATTCAGTGATTCTGTGATTCAGGGATTCTGTGATTCAGTCATTCTGTGATTCAGTGATTCTGTGATTCAGTCATTCTGTGATTCTGTGTTTCAGTGATTCTGAGATTCAGGGATTCTGTGATTCAGTCATTCTGTGATTCAGTGATTCTGTGATTCAGTGATTCTGTGATTCAGTGATTCTGTGATTCGGTGATTCTGTGATTCAGGAATTCTGTGATTCTTTGATTCAGGGATTCTGTGATTCAGTCATTCTGTGATTCAGTCATTCTGTGTCCACTGTTTTATGAAGCTCTTTCTGTTGTTAAGCTCGTGAATGACAGTCAGTGTCTGTTTTGTGCTTCAGGACTGCATTGTGGCTTTTATCCGGAGGAAATTCCAAGCTGTTCGACATTCTTGAGAGACACATACACACACTCACACACACACACACACACACACACACACACACACACACACACACACTCACATACACTCATGGATTAATTAACATGTATCTTCATATTTCACACACACACACACACACACACACACACACACACACACACACACACACATACACTCATGCATTAATTAACATGTATCTTTTCATATTTTACACACTCACACACACACACACACACACACACACACTGTGACACAGGAGCTGGTTCAGGTAAATCCCCCTGTTCTCAGTCTTTCCCACAGATGTGTGCATGTGTGTGTGTGTGTGTGTGTGTGTGTATCTAGTGTCGCTCCAGAGGGAGGATCTCTGTCCTGCATTCACTCATACAGACAGGCTTTGTGTTTGTCCAGCATCTCCACGTTAAATCTGCTCTCCTGCAAACCCCGAGAGAAGAGAACAAACACCACACACACTTTCAGGCCCGCTCACGTTACACCGCTGCGCTTTTACTGCGGCCTTTTTCATTCAATTGATTCCCTCTTGATTCAAAACCGGTTCCCATGATGCTCCGTCTGACTCAGAGACGCATGCAGAGTCAGACAAATGAAGCTGAACACTGACTCTGCAGGAATGTGTGGCTTTATATGTAAACAAAGGGAAAACTATTTTTGTAAATCAAGTCAGGGAGTCAGATGAACTGATTCAAAGTACTGTATATTGCATCAGCTTTAGAAAATCAATATTTTTAACCATTTCTCATTGAATATAGACAAGTTTTGGTGCAAATGTAATTTTTCACAGTATTTCCTATAATATTTTTTTCTTCTGGAGAAACTCCTATTTGTTTTATTTTGGCAATAAAAGCAGTTTTTAATTGTTTTAAGCCCATTTTAGGGTCAATATTAGGTCCCACTTTATATTAAGTGTGCTTAACTACTAAGTACTTGCATCAAAAAAATAAATACAATGTACCTACTGTGTGTTTAATGTATTTGAGAACACTTGTGGTGCTTTTCAGTTGGGATAGAGGTTGGGTTATGGACAGGTTTGGTGGTATGGGTAGGCATGGACCACCTAAGCAAGACAGGGGAGGAGACTGAACACCTTCCACCTAAGAGGTCTGCGTCACATTCTGGGCATTACCTGGCAGGACAAAGTCTCCAGTCTTGACTCGAGCCGGCCTTTCCAGCATGTATACCATGCTCCGACGACGTAGACTGCGCTGGCTTGGCCATGTGCGCCGTATGGAGGATGGGAGAATCCCAAAGGATATCCTTTACGGAGAACTCTAATCTGGGAAGAGAACCACAGGACACCCATTTCTGAGATTTAAAGATGTCGTGAAGAGGGACATGAAGGCCCTCGACATAAACAGAGGACAAGCGAGTTCACCGAAAGGTGCAGAGCGTCAGCCAGGGAGGCACCTATCAATGCGACTGCTGCGGTAAAGAACGCCTCTCCAGTATTGGTCTCTTCAGCCACCATTGACGCTGTCTCAGACAATCAGTCATGCCTCAATATAAGAGCTAGGATACGTCATCCATGGTCAACACTGACTACATGGTGTAAGGCAGGGGTCTCAAACTCGCGGCCCGCGGGCCATTTGTGGCCCTCAGTGAAATATTTTGTGGCCCGCGCCGACCGCTGTACACTGACAGATTCAGCGGAGCGGGGAGAGAGAGCGCTCCCCGCTCCACTGATTCTATCCGTACACAGCGCGCTTGTCACTCAATGCACGTTGTCGCGCGCATTCTGATCAGCTGTGTTGTCGCGCGCGTACTCAAGAGCGGTGTTAACGCGCGCCTACTGAAGGGCGGGACCGAGGGTGTGTCGCGTCGCGGGGGCACTTTTGATCATTTTGGAAGGGCACTTTCTATGCAAGACTAAAAAGGGCATGTGCACTGCACAGGTTGAGCCCTATGTGTGCACGTGCCTGCCCTGCATCTTATATATATTATCAGCCTGATCTCACGAGAAAACGTAAGTATTTTACGTTTTGCCAGTTTAGTGGCTAATTCGTACGAATTCGTACGAGTTCAGTCGTACGAAATGGTATGATTTTTAAAAGGAGGCGTGGCACCTGACCCCACCCCTAACCCCAACCGTCATTGGGGGATAAGCAAATCGTACTAAATTGTACGAATTAGATCGTACGAATTCATACGACTTAGCCACTAAATGAAAAAGTTCCGAATTGCCGTGAGATTGTGTTGATATTATAGGTAGATACAGACTGGTACAGACTGATGTGACTGGAGTGGGGTGGGGGTGTTTTATTTATACATATATACGCCTTTTTTTAGGTGAGGGAATGGAAGTTTTGAGTGAGTTCCCCCACTTTTTTCCCCTAGGACTTCAATAAGTCAAAGTACAGGTCTAGACTTAATGATGATCATCTTCAAGCCATACTGAGGGTCTCAACTGCTTCCGCTCTAAAGCCAAATGTGGTTCAGATTTGTGAGAAGAAGCGCTGTCAAGTCTCTGGCAGCAAGGAGTAGGCAAAAGATGCCATGTTCAGAAGAACTGTTCATAATCTTCACTTAATGTTCTATTGATGTTCAGGACACTTCATGTTCAGAAGAAATAATTAAAACTGTTAATAATGACATTTGAGGACTTTTTTTTTGTGAAATCCCTTTTGCGGCCCAGCCTCACCCAGACTTTGCCTCCTGCGGCCCCCAGGTAAATTGAGTTTGAGACCCCTGGTGTAAGGGATGGTCAACAGTGTATTTACAAATGTAATTACAAAGGTTAATTACAGATGTAATTACATACATGTATTTAATCAAGCATAAGTACACAGTAAATACATGTATTTGCACAATAAGTACATTGTAACAAACTATTAATTTCTGTGTAAGTACAAATTAGTTAAGGCCACTTAATATACAGTGGGACCCAATATTATTAGCTCCTTTAAGCAATATTAGTTTTGGATTGTCTCCAGAACAAACCACTATTATACAGTGACTTGCCTAATTACTCTAACTTTACCCCAATTAACCTAGTGAAGCCTTTAAATCAGTGGTTCTCAAACTGTGGTACGCGTACCACTAGTGGTACGCGGGCTTCCTCCTAGTGGTACGCGGAGGAATCGCCAAATAATGAAAGAAACAATTAACACTTTTAATCCTTTGATGCGTAATATAACATTGATGTGATCAGCATTGTCTGCTTGGTGAAGCGTACGATCACAACGCTGTGCTTAGAATGTTTATTTTAGTGCTTTGTGACATAAGCTGCTGAAAATCAGTTACCGAAGTTTAAGCATTGATTCTGAAGCGTGATTTGACTGACATGAAAAGTAGCCAATCACAGTCGACCTTTTCTAGTCGCGTGAAACGTAAGGGCGGGACAAAGGCTTTCTGTGTTGCAGAGACAGAGAAAGCAGCTTAAAAACAAATGTTTTGTTGGAATATTGCTTCTCGGATGTTTTCACTATAGAGATGTCTAGCAGAGTAATTAAACCGCGGACATATTTCCTGCCTTTTTGATGATCTACATACACGTTTCGCTCTCCGACAGCCAGTCGACTCGCCTCTGACCTGTCACTCCTCTAAATACATTCTGAATGGCGGCGCGGGAATGAAGGTATTGCGCAATTACTCATTTCTGCAAATGTGGCGAGTGCTTTATTTTAACACGAGAGAGCGCATTCATGTACGCAAATCGCTAAAACAGATATGCTAGCTCCTAAATAGTTTTTTTTTTTTCAAATGAACTGCAAGTCCTCTCATGATCGCCTGTGTGCTCAGATTGAATACAATCGCGATCTCTCCACTATTAAAGTAGACATTATTTATCTTTGCTCCTTGACTAAATTTAGTCAAACGTATTCAAAGTTATCAAGTATTTAGAATTAGATTGATGCATGATCGATGACAATGCAAATGGTCTTCTTATTTGGCTGTATTGTGAAGTGAAACTTACTTTTAGCAAAGGGGGACTTATTTCTTTACGACAAAAGAATTATGCTGGAAATGTTTCTGGATGAGGTATTTGTGTGATTTAACGTTATACATTTAGCTGTATTCTGATCTGTCTTAAAGCATTACAGGTCAAAACAATTCGTTGTTACGTATTGTTTATTTATCACAATTTACAATAAGGCTCTTAAAGCACTGCTTTGATAAATGTAGTGTTGTCATATTTCAAATACCTCAAGTAAAATGAAGTCATTTATTTATTTTTTTTTACTGACAGTGTACTTGTATTATTTTTTTTTGTATTTTAGATTAAGATCAAGTGTAAAATAAAATCTACATGTGATGTACAGCTATTTAAGAAACAGATTTGCCATATTGTAAAGAAAAATAGTGTAAAATATGTAAATAAAAGGCTAAATTTAAATATTTTTACCATATACTTTAATTAAACCTTTCAAAGCTTGAAAATATTGTTTAAAAATGGGCAAAAAGTGTCTCTATGGCCTTAAAGTTTATGTGGTAGTTTTGCCAGTGCTATTGAAAAAAGATTAATTGTCATGAAAAGAAAAATTGACTATAATTCCTTTGTTAGTGCAAATTCCTATACATGTAGCTTTGAGATTTAAGCAATTAAACCATTCAATCAGGTTTCCACGTAAAAAAGTGATTTCATAATAAAAATCTGATTATTTTTTTTTCAAAAGTAACCAACTAGTACTTTTTAAAAGAGTACTTTGTACTTTTACCTAATATTAGTATTATTTACTAAAATTTGTGTTATTTTAGCAGTGTAATAGTATTTTTCCTTGAGTACAAAAAAGATTTCACAAGCATTTAGTGCAGGTTTATTATATTATTAATATATGATTAATAAATATTATTATTATTATTATTAATGGTTTTTATGTGTATCTATTCCTATGCAATGTTTTATGGGTTGCTGAGAATACATTTCAGGTCTTCAATACATAGCATGTCAGTCTTGAAAAAAAATAGGTGCTGGAATTGATTTTCATTAGGCTGTGCCTGTATGAACCCTGTCATATGTAGATTTAACATTTCAAGATTTGTCTAAAAGTGTATGAATATGACATATAGCCTATATTTATAAGGTCCAAGCAACATTTCCAGCTTTTGATGAATAGGCTATTATGAATACTTTAAATTTAAGTGCAGCAGTTTTCTTTTTACTTTTTAAGAACAGCGCCATTTTTTATGAACCTTTAAAAGCACATTTTAACTAAAACGTTTTTTTTTTTTTTATCTGCAAGCACAGTTAATGTTCAGACTATTTAAAATGTTTAAAGTGACTGACAATAATACATATTCTTAATAATAGGAATTAATCTGCATCGTTTTTAAACTCTGCACACATGTAGCTGCTTAATTAGGCCCACAACGCTATTTTTAATACTGGTAAAAAAATAGCGTCGTAAGGTGGTACTTGGAGAGACAATTTTTTTCTAAGGTGGTACTTGGTGAAAAAAGTTTGAGAACCACTGCTTTAAATGTTACTTTAAGCTGAATACTAGTGTCTTGAAGAATATCTAGTCAAATATTATGTGCTGTCATCATGACAAGGAGAAAATAAATCAGTTATTGTAGATGAGTTATTAAAACTATTATGATTAGAAACGTGTGGAGAAAATAGTCTCTGTTAATATAGTTATAGCTGTATATATAGTAACAGGTTGGACCCCTTTTTGCCTTCAGAACTGCCTTAATCCTTCATGGCGTAGATCCAACAAGCTACTGGAAATATTCCTCAGAGATTTCCTCCATATTGACATGATAGCATCACGCAGTTGCTGCAGATTTGTCGGCTGCACATCCATGATGCCAATCTCCCGTTCCACCACATCCCAAAGCTGCTCTATTGGATTGAGCTCTGGTGACTGGGGAGGCCATTTGAGTACAGTAAACTCATTGTCATGTTCAAGAAACCAGTCTGAGATGATTGAGCTTTATGACATGGTGTGTTATCCTGCTGGAAGTAGCCATCAGAAGATGGAGACACTGTGCTCATAAAGGGATGGACATGGTCAGCAACAATACTCAGGTAGGCTGTGGCGTTGACACCATGCTCAATTAGGGAAGATTTATTAGTGTTATTTAGATGATGAATTATGCGTTAAGTGTTTACATGTGAAAATGAAACTACTTGTACCTGATACTTACCTAAAGTGGTAGGACCCCAAAAAAGGCAGGAGTTTGGCCAATATAAACAGCAGCCAAACCCCCAGACCAGTTGCTTGTAAACCAAGTCAGCGAGAACCTTACAGTGGTACCTCGAGCAAACCTCCCTGTAT